>NW_010190027.1:0-19477 GCF_000695765.1 Mesitornis unicolor
CAAGCTGGAGCATAGGAGGTTAAATCTGAACGTGAGGAAAAACTGCGAGGGCACCAGAGCACTGAACAGGCTGCCCAGAGAGGTTGTGGAGTCTCCTTCTCTGGAGACATTCAAAACCTGCCTGGACGTGTTCCTGTGTGACCTGGTCTGGGTGATCCTGCTCTGGCAGGGGAGTTGGACTGGATGAGCTTTCGAGGTCCCTTCCAACTCCTAATATTCTGTGATTCTGTGTGATTCATTTAAAGGTTAAAATCTAAACAAAGCATTTCAAAAAAACTATTTATTAATGTCATTCTTTAGTTTGTCAATCTAAAGGAATTGTTAATTTCACATCATTTTTGCCAATTCAAGAGAGGAAAAATGAAAAAAAAAATCTCAGAACAAATCCTTAATGAAAGAGTTTATTTCATGGACATGTATTTGTCTAACAAAGGCAAATGAAGTTTTGACTCTGGTAAGCGCAATGATAGTGATGGAAAAGTAGACACTGTATCTTCTAAGCCATCCATTTTGTTTCTGTCTCATTTTCAGCCAAGGTAACTTTTTTTTTAAAAAAAAAAGCATGGCTGATGCCTGTAATAACCTATTCTTTAATTTTGTTCATGCACTTGTAGAACCAAATATTGAGACTTTCCTGATGTCAGTGATTCAGCAGACTTAAAATACAGGTATGTGTGCATGCATGGAGTAGTGGAAAGCCAGGAAGCCTGTACCAACCACCCCCTTTTCTCTCTCCTGCACCTTTCACCTCTTATGAATGGGAATCCAGCTGCTCTTTCTTCTAATGCAAGTCTCCAAATAGCCTCTTTCTACACAGCTACAGTTGCTGTAGCAAAGAAAGAGGCATGAAAATTATTTTATTGGTTTTGAAGCCAAAGACCTTGTTTATCCTTTATTTCCTAGCTACCTTAAGCTAGAATACTGTAGCCTCAACCTTGATTGGTCCCAAAATGCTCATGAAACTGCCTGTAGTCCTTGTTTCCAGACAAGTACTGTCTTTTGTCTGAGATACTCACATAGCCTTACTGCCAAGTTGTCTGAGTGTCTCACAGTCCTCCCTCTATTTATTTTCCCAGTATCTCTGGGAAAACTCTTGTTAGCTAGGAATCTGACAGATTAAGGCTCTCCCGAAGCCCAGATCTTTCTTAGGTACCTGACATGAAAGCAAAGCTGTTAAGTACGCTGGGGCCCACAGATACAGCCACATAATTATGGCAGCTTAGCAAGTTACCATCTCTTCCTCTGAGTTTTAAGGTAACCCCTTTCACCTCATGGTTAGGACTGGGTCAGACACTTCTGGGTGCATCAACTGATGGGCAATGACTCCATTCCTTTATCACATGTAGCTGCACTCTCATATTAAAGAACTTTTTTTTGAAGAAGGGATGTGTAATCATTTCAGGGGAAAAAAAAATCCATAGGCCTGCTTGTATAGTTTTACTATTTTGGTTTTCACCTAAATCCAGTAGAGATAAGGCAGGATTTCTTGTTCACCTACTACTTTTATTTTCTTCCATTTTGCTTGTTTGCCTGCCTGTATGGGAGTGCACATGCAGGTTTGGGAGCAGGGTAGTCATTTCGGGTTTAATTCTTAGTCATTTTGGGGCCACATTCTGATGCATCAGTTTTCAGAAGTTCTTCTAAGTGACTTATCCAGGGTAACACACCAACACACCAACCCTACACTTGCATCAGTTTCCGATAGAGGCTATACTAACAGCGACAAGACTGAAAAATCTTTCCTATCATTACTTTGATGACCTTCGTGCTACTTTTCCCAACAGATCAAAAACCATGGTGCACTTCAGAAATTGTTATAACAGGTGAAAACATACAAATAAAGGGAACCTGCTTCATCATCGTAAATACTTTAGGAAAGGTGGCAAAAGCCCACAGTGTGTTAGAGCTGATAGGACTTTCCCTTTGGGCTAGCAGCCCATGGCTCCGAATTACGTTCCTCTTCAGACCAAGGTTAGTTATTGGAAGATTTATGGGTCTCTGCTGCTTCTCTTCCCCTCAGCTAGAGCAGTAACGCCCTTTGGCAAAGGAGCAGGCTGATCAGCTGTGGGCAGTAACTCCAAGGTGCACATGAGGCAGTTAAATCTGCCTGGTTTAATTAGCTCACCTCTTGCTCACAGTTTCAGTGTAGACCCAAAATAAGATAAACCAAATGCATCTGTTTTAGCCAGTGTTAGGAACTTAATTCTGTTATTCTCTTATCTACAAAGGCAGGCAGATATTAGATAGATAGATAGATGGAACAGCCTGAAGTCATTGTAGTGATGAATCTATTTATTTCACTGTATTTATATGGGATAATCTTCTTGGCTGAAAAATGCCCTCAAAAGAAGTCCCTGCGGCGTCAGTTTGCAAAAACAAAGGCAAAGCAGCAACAAACAACTCCATCTCGCATGCTGCATGGGACATGAAACACACGGCAAGCACTTTGCCCCTGGAACCTTTCCAGCAAGATTTTACCAGAGGCAGTTTTGAAGGAGATGCTCCATGCTTGTCTGGGGATCTGTGTGGACATGCCGTTATTCTGCAGGGAGAAGAAATGCATTTGGGAAGCTTTGTGCCACAAAACACAAAGAAGTTGCTGTAAGATGAGTTCTGGAGTCATGTGCTTGGATTGATTTATTTGCTAAATCTGGGTAAACATGTATTTTTTTTAAAAGTATGTTCATTCGGATAGGAATAGATACAGAGGGTAAGGAAATACTAAGCCCTATTTCTAGGGAATATGCTTCAATGTATTTACACAGAATAGCCCTTGTGAGATGAAAAAAGTTTGGAAATGGTCCCAACAGAACCTTAGGGGCAAGGGAAGGGTCACACTTTCCTGAATCATCTGTTATCATCAGAGACAAGATACTGATTGAGCTGAACCTTGGCACGTTCTTGTCCGAGCTCTTTAATACTTCTGTCACAAGAGTATTTTAAGTTTCTGGCCAAAGATATCTTCTCTAGCTTTTGCTCTCTCTCTGTTATCCAGCAGGATCTGAAACAAAGTAGGCAGCAGGGACACACTGACTTGAAACATAGGCAGGAGTCAATTGCCTAAGCCATTTTAGACCCTCTAGGGTATCCTCAACATCCTCATGGGCCTGCCAGATATGAGGCAGGACCTACGCTCCAATCCCCTCATTCTGCATATCCAACAGAGGCCAGGCAGTCCTAAAATGACACTGCTTCTTTTGGTGAGGCAGCCTAGTCCCACACACGCTGTGGGTGTTGTGCTGTCACAACCAGAGAGACAACTTCATGGAAAACAAGGGCACTCCCAGACCAATGTCCCAGTCATTCCCTGGCCTTTCTGGAGTTATGCCCATTGCCAATTCATCATCTCTATCTAGAAGGTTCTGGAAGCATCTACTCTCCACCAGCTTCAAGAAGTGCCACTGGGGATGTCTGCGTTGTGTATGATCTCTGTGGTTCCAGCACCATCCTCTAGACCAAGATAACCTCAAATCTGCTGCATCCCAAGTGCATTGCCAAGTTGGGTCCCCACAAAACTCTCCACACAGCAGCACTGCGGCATCTGTGTACAAATGTAGCCACTGTGCCACAGAAACAACACCCAGCCAAAGATAGGGGCAGTTCGATGGGCATCACCTTCCCATTTCACATGTCACTGCTTTCCCAAAGGCACCGGTTCAGAGCTGTCCAATCCCAGGAAGCAAGAGTGAATACCTTGGCCACCTGGCCTTCAAGGAAATCAGCTAACTTATCTATTTTACCGTGCAGATAAGCTTTCATCAGACTTTTCATCATCTTGTTTCAACACAAGCCTGGTAAAGTCCATCTCCCTTTTAACACGTTATTCATTCTACTCCTTTCCTCATTAAAATTCCTGCCTGGTGCTCAAGCACCAGCAGTCAATGTCATTGTCAGATGTATCATTTAAGTCCCAATAAATCATTACTAGTCCCAGTGTTGTTTGGAAACATGGATATTAATAGAGTGCTCCAATGGAAACGTGGAGAAGCAGCCAAGCGAGGGGTGATGGGTGAGCTGGCGTCACCCCCACTTTGCCAACAGGGACTACCCCTCCGCATCCATGATGGCCAGCAGCTCTGAAGACCTGCCAAAGAGAATGTCCCATCTGCCTGATAGTGGCAAACCCCTGCACTGGCCCATAGCGAGCTGAGTCTGCCAAGGGAGATAGGCTGTGTTACTGGGAAAGATATAAAAAATGGACATTTAACTCAGAGTTGGAAGCAATGGTTCACAGCAGCAAGGCAATGCTGTACCCAGTTGTGCTCAGAGGGGTCTTTCAACATTTCATGGCAAACGGTGCCTACTTCCATCCCCATGTGGGAGTGCTCACTCTCCCATGCACGTCAATGTTGTAACGATGAGTCAAGGGAGAGTTGATGGATGGATGTTTGAATTAGCTGGGTAGCACACGCTGACTAGCAAAGCATGTGGAGACCAAGTGTTTATTTTTCATGTACAGCATAAATCCTGAGCAACCATCCCTCCTCCAAAGGGGAGCAGCCTGGCTCTCAATGCACACTGTCACCCTCCATCCCACCTGCCCCTGTGCCAAGCTGGCTGGATTTGCCATCTAGCCCAGGAAGCTACTGATAGCCCACATGCAAGGGGTCTGGAGGGTATCTGATGAGAGAGACAGAGGTGCTGATGGTGAAGAGACAGCAGGGAAGGAGGGAGACCCTGCCAGCACTCTCATGAGCACCCAAGATGCTCACAGCCTTGCCTTTGAACTGTAAGAGGTTGCTGATGCTTTTTCCATCAGACATCTGGCTCAGGAGAGTAAATCCCAGTGAGTAAGATTGCCTGGGAATACAGTACCTTCCCCTACTCTTCTTTCCCTTGTCCCTTTTCTAATACTATGAAGATGCCCCCAGACCAAGGTCCCATCGTGCTCTTTGTCCTTTGCTGAGTGAATTAGAGTCACTTTATTATGAGACACTACCAGGGAGCCTGGACTGCTTCAGACTTTTGTGTCTTTCCCTCCCAAAACACAGTCTTTTCAAATTACTCCCATCACAGAGAGTGACCCAAGAAAGCAACCTTTGGGAGTCATTTCCTTCACACCTATGGAAACACGTAGGAGAAGACCACACAATATCTTGTGTGGTCATGGGCCTCCCATGGGTGGCTGGGGGAAGGTGTGATTACGGCAATGGGAAATAAGCCTCTGATCTTCTCCAAGCACATCTTGGGGGATGCACGTGTGTGTGTGTGTGTGTGTGTGTGTGTGTTGGCAGGGAGGAAGAAGGATGGAGGACAAGGCTCGCAGTTCCAGGTAGCAACCAAGGTATGTCCCATCTTGTTCTTCCCCAGCTCTATCACTGTAAATAGCCTGGCTTGCTCTCCTCCCTCTTTCTTTTCTGTGCTTTCTAAGACTCTGCAATTCACATGAAAACACGCAACCTTAATTGGCACTGTCAATTCCAGCTGACAGATCTCTCATAAAACACACCCAGCAATAAAAAACGTAATCCCCTCTCCCTCCCCCACAACGAAGTTCAATTAAAGTGAGACAAGGAAGACTCCAGTGGATGGCTGTAGGCAGACTGCAATTTGCTGGATTTATGAAAAAATGTTGTAATCTTGCCAATACTTTGATGAGGACCACTTTGTGCTAACAAAATGAGGTGGTATTTACTCACTGGAAGACATTAAATCCCGCTGAACTAATGGGTGGGTTTTAAGGCTGCCCTAGGTGCTTCACCATGAAACCCGGTATGATTTACCAGCAAACAGTCAACTCCTACCCGCTCTCCTGAGCTTTGTGCTTCTCACAAACACTCCTGATGGTGTGTTTTCCTTCCCCTTTTCAGCACGGCTAACTGCAACAGCATTAGGGACTCTGCATGTATTCTTGCATAACTTCACGAAGGCTCGCTGACGTTTGTGTGATGAAGCCTGCTCAGATCCAGAGTGAAGGAAAGCAGGGAATGCAAAAGGAGCAACCCTCTCCACCCAGACCCCTCTATCCTTTGGTATGGTGGGGATTTTCAAGGATTGATTCAGTTTGGAGCTGTGCCCCATGCTCTCAGCCCCTCCAACAAGAGCCTCAGGTGGGAAGTAAGGGGGAAACTGAAGCTGTTCTTAACTCTTACCCCCATGATATTTCAGCCCTCCTCTGCATGCAATCACTGCACATTCTCTGCCCCTTCCCTGCCCACCATAAAGCGCATGGAGGTGGCAGAGGAGAGGCCAGGGCCAGGCAGGGAGGAGGGGAGCAGGCCAAGGCAGAGGGGGAGCTTGCTGAGAAAGGTGGGATGGTAACGCAGCAATTACCTGGAGTCTTCCCAAGGGAAACCACAGCCAGATGTGCTTGTGGTGTTGCAGTGGGACCTTGAGGAGAGAACTAAGGGGGACCCTTTGATCTTCATCTCTGAGGCAGGTGGAGTGAGGGGGCTGGGTTTGCTCAGTGAGTGGGAGGTGGAAGGAGGAAAGAGTAAGACTTATCCTGAAGGCTGGTGGGAGCAAACTCCCACCTTGCCCTCTGGCAGGGGGCTGAGATGCAAAGCCATGACCAAGGTGTGAGGGGAGAGATAGGGAGTGTGTGGGAAGTGTCCCAACTCTTTGGATTTGTGTTTTGTCATCACCAACCCTTGCAAGAAGAGACAAAGGCCCAGCCAGCAACAGAAGTGGTCCCTGGGGAGACAGGGCTGATGAACAGTGCTCTCTGACACCCAAAGCCAAGGCTTCAGAAGCAATGTGGATAATGATTTTGGCAGCACCGAGAGCAAGTCAGACGCTCCTCCTGCTTCCCCACTGCCTTGCTTCTTGGGTGGCCGCTTCCCTGGGGCAGAGAGGGAGTGTGAAGCGCTGCGTGATAAGGAGGGGAAGGGCAGGGTTAGGTGGGGGGCAGGAGAAGAAGGCAAGGGGGACTGTGAGGAGAGGAAATCAGGACCCCAATCCCCACTGTCACTTCAGTTTTGTGGTGCTCCCCAAGCGCCAGCTTCCTTCCCACTCCTCACTGAGGCACCTCAGGGCTCACAGCTGCCACGCTGGGTGGGATGTGGGGCCCAGTCACAGGTTCAAGCCCACAGGTTTGTGTGCCTGGATGTGCTTTTTTGTGCACAGGCAGCAGCAGGGGGAGAGGAAAGTCAGCACCAGCTTTTCCCAGGCTTTCCACGGTGCCTGTCCTTGCTGGCAGCTCTGCCGGGGAGGAGAAGAGGTAGGCAGCCAGGAACGCAGGCTATGAGCAGAGGGGGAGGCGGAGGAGGTGACTGTTCAGGACAGGGATGCTGGCTTGTGCTGTGGGTCTTGGTGGTGATAGATCAGTGTGGGATGCCAGAGCCAGAGCGCCTGTGGGGGAAGCTTGTACTGTCTGGCGCTGCTTGGATGTTCTCTCATCTTTGATGGAAACAACTGAATTTGTGAACTTGTTTCCCACAAGAAAGGCCCTCAGTGTTCACAAGAGAACAGATTAGGGATTGTCCTAAAGCCTCACAGTGGCCAGGGCAGCAGGGAAAGCCAAGTACCAGATGATTTCCTTGGAATGTAACAAATCTTGCAGTGCGATAAGAGCAACAATAGCTTTCCCTCCGGCCCTCCCTCCAGCCTCAGAGCAGGATCTTCCTCTCTGGGCAAGTGCTTTGCAGCAAGAACAAAGCAAAGGCAAAGCCTAATGAACTCTGGGGTAGATGGGTCTGGAGGTCGACAGGCTGAGCAGAGGAGGCGAGAGACGCCTCCATGACACCAGTGCTCTGCTTGCACATGGTTCCTCTATAGGCATGGTGAGACAGTGCTGGTTGGCTCTAGACACTGGGGAAACCTCCAAGTAAAATGCTGAGCTCTCCCTGTCTTCCTCAACCATAAGTCTCCTTCTCATCCAGAGAAAGAGACTAAATTCCCTGCTCATCCCCACCTCATGAATTTCAATGTCACATCCCTCCTAGGCATCTGTAGCGGTCCACTGATCACAGGTACAAGAAAGGCTTGGTGAATCTTCCTTTCTTCACCACGTGGTTTTTCATCTCCACTGGTTCTGCTCTTGAAAATGGTCAGTGTTGTCTCTGAGGTGTGTACACCTGCCACCACTCGGCCATCCAGAGGTGAGTGGAAAGTGCAGCCCTGTGGCTGATAGCTGCAGGCTGACTGCAAACTGAAGTAAAATACCCCTTGGCAATCAGTTCAGAAGTTAGGCCTTGGCCCATGAGAGCTATAAGCATACCTTTTAAAAATATAAGCATTTTTTTACATCATTTACATATGATTGTTGCAGCCAATGTATGAATAAAAACATTTTTATAGACACAGGAGTTACATTAACAAAAGGGCATCACAAGCGATCGTGATGCTGACTGAGTGGAGGAAACTCTTCTATCCTAATTATTGCTCTGCAAATGAGTCAGAAAGGCCTGAGGGATATTATTTGTCAGAGGAGCAGCATGAACTCCTGACTGCTGAAGGGAAGGAAAGATTTCCCTGGGGTTACCACAAGGCATTCAAAGAGCCATTCTGCTTGTGGCCTTTAATCCTTATATCCTAGATGGTCTCATGTTTGCATCATCAGCACAAAACAGCAGGTTGGTCCCTGTCATGAGAAAGTGTAAAGCAAAAGGTTTCTGAAGGCCATGGGGAGATGTAGTAGCAGGAAGTAGCCACAATCAATGCCATGCAATGGTCACCTCCGAACTCCCCACTCCACAGTGGAGCTGATACACTGCACAGCCCATGATCTGCTCCAGACACAGCTGCATTTCAGCTGAATGACAAAAATTGCCTATGAAACCACTACATACAGCCTCAGGGTTGAAACTTCCACTGATCATAGCACAGCTATTGCAGCCCGCGATTCCTGATAGCAGTGATGGTGGGGTTTAGATTAATTTGCCATCATTTCATCATTTACACTAAATGCCATGGTTCTTTGATAAACATTTCAGGCCTTTTTCCAAACAATTTTTCCATTCGGAGCTGATGAAAACAGGCTGTCAGCACTCCTGGTAGAAACACCCTACTTGTGGCAACAGTCGCTGTCTGGGCTAGTGGTCTCCCTGGAGAAAGTCCAAGTGGGAAAGCAATCTCAGGGCTCCATTCCTGGAGCTGATCGGGTCTGAGAGGAAGGCAACCACTGTTTCAAGAAGATGATAATGATCTTTCCCTCCAAGGGACTTAGGGGACAACACAGAGTGGGTTTTGTTAGCCTGGGGGCTGGACTGGCACCAGCCTACCCAAAAATGAGGAGGGGGGTGATGGCAGCCCCCAGTGCTGGGGGAAATGAACCATTTTCTCAGGACAAAGCATGGGTTGTCTTCCAGGTGTTGGCGCTAGCTGCCTTCATCTGGAGAGCTCTCCAGCATCTTCTCCCTCCCTTACAGGTCTGCTGACAGGCACTGAGACCCGAGGGCACAGGCCCCACGGGCTTCCTCATGGGGATTGTCCTTGAACCACTCCTACTTCTGCACCCATCAAGCAGAGCTGGATGAAGACCTCATTCCAGTCTCAGAGAAGTCTGAACCCGGAGCCAAACACTGTACCACTAGAGTCCATCTCTACCTGTGAGAGATCATCAAACACAGAGTTATGACCAAATACTGGTTTTAGAGACTGCACCATGCTAAGACAGGGCCCATGGGACCTGCTGGGTCTATGACTGACACCAGAAATGGAAAGATGTCCCTGAGAGGCAGGTGCAGACCTGGTAAGGCATCGCAGACTTAAGAAGACATGCATACCTTTTCCCTGTATTTCTGCATGGGTCTTGCCCATAAAAAGTCCTGCAGCATCTTTCATCTGTGTCTCCAAAGTTTGTCCTTAGGAGCTGAGTTCACTGTGACAGTACTAAAAGGCAAAGCTTAACTGAATCAGAAAGCAGGAGGGAAAGGATGACAATCTGTATGTTGAGTTATGAGAGTCTGGCAGTTTCTTTTTATAGTATTTATTAGGATATTGTCCAAAGAGTCCTTCACAGTTTATGACACACCATAAATACCATCTGTCTCCCCTCGCCTTCCGAAACAGTGAGCTGTTCTTTGCCGCAATGCTGTTTGCAGGTCATCTCGATAACCTGCCCCACAGGAAGACAAAAATAGATCTCTCCACTTAAAAAATCTCTTCATTTGCACTAAGCACCGATATTTTGCCTCTATTGATGTAATCAGACACCACATTGGCAGCGTGTGAAAAGTCTAAAATAAAGACTCCCTTAATCTGGAAATCAGCACCTGGAAGTGTGTGATCCAGGACAGCTGAAGTGGGGAGAGAGCCGAACTTGTATCCAATATACTGAGGCATTGTTCAAGACATCCAGCTTTGCTGAGGGCCAGTGACATCGGTAGAAGATAGCCATTGTACAAAGGCATATGTAAATAACAGGTTTTTTTCCTGGCTATGCTCCCTTTTCTCATCTGGAGTTCTACTCTAGGTGGATTTTGAGGTCTTTTGTTGGATTTCTCTTGCTCCACAGAGGCTGCTGTATCTCCAGAAATGTCAGAAGCATCTGCAGTGTATGCTTAGATTAATTAGACACTGTATGATGAGCTCTGTGTGGACTTCATACACATGATACAGTCACAGAGGTGTCTGCAGAAGTCCTGAAGTTTCTGGGGAGCTATTACACATGAGCATTACTCAAAACAACTTGAACCTCGGAGCTTTTCTTAATCTCCCATTGTCAGCAGGGTGTGCTCGTTCATACATGGCTCATAAGCATAACTTTGATTCTAAGGTTTTATTTAAATAGGCAGGAAAAAAGTAGGCAGAGAATTAATAGATGACAGCAGCTCATATGTAGAAGTTGAAGTAACACACAGCCAGGCCAAAAAGAAGGGGCAAATGTTCAGGCAAAAGTATGACTTAGCCCTGAAGTAACCAAATTTTAGTTGAAGGTACAACCGCCAGCACGGGAAATATTTTGCTGAGTAAGAGGTGTTTTTCTCCAGCTGGTACCCTGAAACAGGGTTGAATTCATAGACATTCTCAAGTCTCAGTGATGCAGAACTAAACAGTTAGAGACGTTCCCTCAAATGTTATAATTGGTGAACCCAAGACGCTCGGAGAACATCATCTACCTGGGATCACATGGAAGGTCAGCAGTGAACAGCGTAAGCATCCAGTTAAGGGAGATCAGCTCTTTAATGTTAACTAATCCCAGTGGACAGCTGACAAATGAGGCTATTTAAAGAACTATTTACTGTCATTATTCCAAATTGAAGAACAAATTGTTTTGAAAAAAATCAGAATTGCTTCACAACTGAGCTGAGCTGAGGAAAAGACAGAAAAGGTCAGATGACATATTGTGAACTAGTTTCCCTTCTCTGAAACTGTCTAATCAAGTTGGCTTAATTACAGAACGCAGTCCCCTCCAAGCTGAAACTGCAACATAGGAAAATCTGTTAGCAATTTGGATACAACAAAAAAAGTAACATCTCACAGAAATCCCTGATGTCCCCATATTGTTTGCATGGGGACTAAGTTGTTCCATACACACAAGTCCTTGTTTAGATTGTTTGCTGCCATCCTCAAGAGAAGATATTGTGGTAGAAGGGGAGGATGAACTAATACACTCTAAACCATTCCTTAGCCTCTTAGCTTCCTGTCATAGTAAGTAATGAGTTTGGTACTACATCATGGCAATGTTATGACAGAAAGCAAAGCCCTTCTGACCTCGAATTAATCCTGTCTTCTCTGAGAGCTTTGTTTCAGGCTTCACTGGGGACATGTGTGTGTAACTTTAGATAATATCAGAAGGCATTTCAGATGTTAGCCAAAAATGTGCTTTATATTTATGCTGCACTTTGTTGCTCCTTTCCATCCAAAATAACTGGGGGAAGGTGGGGAAATCTCAGGTGGAAAATCCCTTGACATCCTCTGATTCCCAGAGTAACACACTTAAAAACAATTACCTGAAATGTCACTACCACATGACCCGTGTCTGCTGAAGTGTGGAGAGCTAAGTTCAGGGTTATTGTAGCCACTTAAACTAGAGACAGAAAGTCAAGACAATCACACATTGCAGGAAAGCTGGCTTTCTCATATTGAACAGGGGAGAAGAACAAGAGAGTTTATGCATCTACATCATATAAATTAGAAATGAAAGAAGCCTGAGGTGTATTTAGACCAAGCGCATGTTGTGTTGATGTCTACGGAAAAGTTCCCATGCTGCTTCATGGAAGAAAAATGTCCTGTTCCCTGTTGGTCTACAAAACATTTTCAGTGTTAGCCACTTTCTGTCAATCAGCCTTCTTTTCTACCTGTGTTGTTTATGTCCCTCCCAGGATGTCTGAGACATGTGTCCATTATCTGGCCAGTGAATAGTTGATGCTCTTTTAAAAAAAAATAAAAATTGTTCCATCTAGTTTTATCTTTGAGTGAAGATGGAGGAAGCAGGGTGCTTAGGGGAGAGTTTCTTTGCATACTACAGGACAACTCATGCGTTCAGTTTTCTAAGGTCAGGAAAGAGAGTGGGACTAGAAACAGCTTGAGTTCCTCCTCATAGGATTCATACACCTTTTCTCTCAGCTGGCAGAGAACAGCAGACCTTGACAATGTTCCTCACATTATCTACACTTTCTGCATTATGGCAGATGAGAACTGAGAACAACCCTATCCTTATGGGGCAAGGAGATCCTCTATGGGGAGGTGAGAGACAAGGAATTAATGCTGAGCAGAAGTGAGACCACAGCTGTATTCAGGAATAACTGGACTCTCCAAGGGCAGAGCTGGAGCAGCTGAAGTGAGTAGTAATTTCCCCAGCATCCCATAAAAGAGGTGGGACAGGTTGTTGATGTGCTTTATTATTTGATTGGTGTGAGGTAGGAGTCTTTCGGCTCTGCAAAAACCCTCTTTGGGTTGGTACCAAGACCAGGTTGGAGAAAACCTTTGAACCTTTACTGCTGCCTTCTCTGGTAGTTCTGGTCAAGAGTGCTTCTGTGGTGACAGTGAGAGAGCAGTAGATGGCAATACAAGGGGCCATGAGACAGCTAGAAAGTTATATTTATTTTTATTTTGTTGTACGGATGAACAGGAGAGGTTTGAGTCCCATGGTGGTAAGTTCAGGGTTAGCAAAATCCCCTGAAGCTTCATGAATTGAGGCTGTCTCAGTTCCCCTGTCTCTGGGGAACCTCTACCTTCCATGCTCCTGGCTGTCTTCAGATTCCTCATGTAAATGTAAGGAGGAAGCACAAATTTCAACTAGGAGCAATTGTTTGCCTGTTTTCCCCCTTTTTGTCCAAGTCTGTCTCATACATCCTCTTCTGAGCTGCTTGCTTGAAACAGCTGAATTCTTGTGAGATGTTCAAATGTTGCTGTGTTGGATGGCTTGGCCGGAAGTGCCCTGCCATGCCCATGCAATGGTCCAGCTCTCTCTCACCTCAGGCATATATATTAGGAACCTGCTAGCTTTCAGCTCCCTCTACAGTTAACAGACAGAGAAACCACCTGAGGGTTACACAGGTCACTTGAGGTCCAGTCAGAATGCCCTGGTCTCTCTCCATTAACTGAATGGGGAACTCATCTTGTCTGTGCTCCTAACCTAGGCAGCTCAGTTACCAGCTGGGATTTGGGGAAATAATGGTGTAAGGGGTGTAAATGAGCAAGGGTTAGCCAAGAGAGGAAGTACTTCTGTCAAAGCAATGCGATGCACTAAGGAAAGACTGGAAAAGACTGTGTCCCTGCTCAGGGCTCAAAAAGGAGGAGGACATTTTCAAATACCTTGATTCCCTTGCTGCAAGGTGAGAGGCAGAAAGAGGAGCCATCTGAGAACCTGTAGAGAGGAAATGGGTAATGGGGAAAAGTTGCAGGGGATGGTGTTCAGCTTCAGAGTAATGTGTGGGGCTCTAACTTACCCCGACAATGAGAATATGAAGGTCAAGCAATGACTCACGTTCCAATGTTTTTCACAAACTGTTACAATCTTTGTGGGTACAGCAGAATTGTCCCTTCCACAGAGAGACTGCATATCAAGCAACCAGGCTGCCTCTACAACCAGTGTGCCCAGGATTAACATTGCCTTCTTGCACCTCTGCCTTTTACCTCCCTGGCCCCTACATCCCACCAAACAAACAAGTGTTTTAGTGCAAGGTAAACAAAGGGCTTCAGGAGCACTCAGAGGAGCGATTTGATGAGGGGAGATAGGAAAGTAAGGTCTTGGAACTTCATGTTTTCTGGCTCCTGCTTCTGTGTTGCCACCCTTAACTGCCTCAGAAAATCCTACAAATCATAGTATTTCCCACTCAAAACCAATTTGTACTGCTGCTGTTTTCCATTAGACAGCCATCAGGTGGCTGTTTCAGTAGCAACAGCTCCCTTGAGACCATGAGGAGACTGATTGTCAGAAATATTAAGCATTTGTGACTTCTGCTGACTTGAAAATTAATTACATTCTCTGCACAAACTGTCTTATTCTCTAATATTTGAGCATTTCTCTTGCTTCCTTCACAAGCCTAGTTCTTTTAGATGAGCAGATCATGCAATGGACTTCAATTTGGCTTAGTTTGCTTTCAGGTTTTTTTTCCCATTTCTGTGTCTGGGCTGCAATTTTTACTGTTTAGCATTCAGATAACCAGTTGAACTGATTCTCTTCCTTCTCTTTTACTCTATTCATATGCCTTTCTGAGCTCTCTCTTCCCCATAGCCCAACAAAAAGGCATGCCATGAACCAAGCAGCAGGGGCATAGCCATCTACCTGATGGAGGGTGAGGAGCTCCTGAAAAAGGAGCAGGACAGCAGGAGTTGGCCCAGCGTGGCAAAAGTTTAGACTTACCTGATGTGCTTATTGGGAGATATGAAGGTGACAAATTTGCAGGGAAACTGACAAAAAGAAGAAAAGAAAAAAAGATGATGATGAAGAAAAGTCTTTCTGAGCCAGTAGAGGGCATTTCTCCAGGCTGGGGGACAAGGAGCTTCACAATGTCCCAGGGAGGAGAGTTTTGTTCTCCAACCATTTATTTTTTTTCCCTGTGGTTATAATGGAGGATTTGAATCTGTGGCACTTGTCATCCTTACATCTTCCTTCAGGAATTAAACACACTACAAAGTATTAATTTCATTTCACTGGCACAGCATTGATCCAAGAGCTTGCTGGCAGCCCACCTCGCTGTCTCTGACGTTTCTGTGGTTAAAAGCAGCAACCAACAGCGGTTACGGGCAAGCGGGTCTCAGCATCCCTGGAGCAGGATTTCATTAAGGAGTGCCATGGCTCACTGCATGGGTGTCTCTCACCCCCATTCTATTCAAGCAGAACAGTCAAGAGAAACAGCCAGCGAGCTAATCACCACCACAGCCTATTGGGAAGATAGGAATAATTATTTAAACCAGTCTTGAATTACTCATTGGCATGCATCTAATTAACAAATTCCGTTTATTCCTGTAACTATTGTGCAATAATTAGTGGGTGTTAAATTGAGCTCTTCTGCCGGCAATTTCAATGGTGTAATTTTGCCAAGATGTCTCTGTTTTGCCTGCAATGCCTGGTGCCACTGAGTATAGTCTGGAGGTGGTCAGAGCATTCTGACTAAATTTACTTTTGCTAAAAGTACCATTCCCTCAAAGCCTGGGGCATTTTTTGTGAGAGAATGAACTGATTTCAAGCAAGTTTTCCTCTGACCAGATTCCTGAACTTTGAGACCTGCTGGTCACTTCAGACAAGAGAGAAGGAAGCATCTGAATACAAGCATAGAGCTGAAAACAGATGTTCTGACACAATTATGCTTCACATGCATGTTGGGTTTAAAAAACAAAAAAATGCTGATCCTGCTCCAGGGAGGACCAAAAAAACAGATTTCAAAATCTTGAAAGATTTCGCAAAGCTGAATTGTCTTCCTCTGGCAGTGCAAGCGCATCTGCCCTGGGGTGCAGAAATGCTCCTTGGGCTGGGAGAAGGAGCAAGGCCCACCGAGAGCACAGGACTCTGTCTCACACTACTGCACCCAGCACCAAAGACATTATGAGGCTTTGAAGCCGTGGCAATCAGTGGGGGAAAAATGGGTCTCTTCTACAAGCAAATCTTAGAGAACCAGATTGCCATAAGATGCTGCTTCCCACCCTGCTATTTCCAGGAGCCATCTTTCTCCTGTGGGCTGGTGAGGTGGCCTGGGCAGATGTTCTCTTCACTGTGGTACATAGGTATTCACAGAGAATGCACAGTATTCACTGAAGCTGGAAGCAACAGTGTGAGTCTAGAACAGCCTCACCCACCACAGAAGAGGCTGACACGAGGCTTTTTCCTGTATGCTAGGCTTTGTTTGTCCTGTTTACAATTCAGCTAGCTTCTGTTTCATAAAGGGAATCCCAGAGCCAGGCACAACTGTGACTGTGCAAACCTGCTCCCAAAGCAAGCACTGAACTGTGGCTGCAGATATTTTACCTCATGGGACAAGATGGGGGCTCCTTGGGACCTTTACCCAAGCTACAGCTCAGGATATGGCCCTTGCTAAATGGCTGAGCTCTCTAACACTGGGAGATTAATTACATAAACAAACAAGAAACAGAGTCCCGGTACCAGCTGTATTTGGCACAGACCCCGCCAGTGTCCTGTCATTGGCAGACATCTGCCAATGTGAGACTGCCATCTTTCCTTCCACACCTGATTCTGCCAACAGTAAGCTTAGCTCCTCCTGGGCAGTACAGCATCCATTACCATTTCCCTGAGGTGTCTCCCTTTATTCATCAGTTTTCATCTTGGCCAGGTTGAGCCTAACCTGCTTTACATGGGTTTATACTGCTCTTATATTAATTATCACTAAGAGATATAGGTTGCTCCCAGGGCCTTATTTTTTCCAGCATGAAATGGTCCTACAACGTTTCTCAGCCATTTATGACACTTGCTACTTTTCCCTTTGACCATCCTTGCTTCCTTCCATTCACTTTTTATGTCTCTCCTATAAATAAAAAGCTCCCTGAGATATCCAAAGTGTTGCTTAAAAAAGAGGTGCGGGGAGCTTGCTGGGGGGGAATAGGCCATTATAGAAAAGGCCAGGTGCTTGGCATGTCCCCAGCTTGTGAAGGTGGGAGCTGTCACGAGTCTGAAAAATATCAGTGTGGGAGTTATAAATAAAAGCTTTAAAGCCAGGGTTTTAGAAAGTCATCTTTAAATGCTGCATAATTTATAGCCTGCTGCAAAGAGAAGAGTGTGTGAGCTCTGGAAGCCAATCTAACCCATTCTTTGCACCCTCCATAGTTGGGCTGTTCTTATGCGTGTGGTGAGGTGTATGTTGGGCATTCAAAACTCAGGATTTTAACTATCAGTGCCTCCTTCTACAGGTTTACCTTGGTCACTGTGGTTGGGTTCTTTTCACCTCCTGGTGTCTCAGTATGAACTGGAAATAAATTTTATTGGCGTCATACTACAAAAAAATGGAGTAATGAGCAGGGATGCTGTACTTAGGTAGGGCAGTATTGAGAGACAATAAGAAAATCAGCAATAAAGACGGGGGCTCACCCTGTGCTCTGTACAAGTGATTTACTCTTTCATTGGTTCAACTCCTCTTTAAAACAAGGATTATCCTAAAGGGTTGAGAAACTTCTTTCAATAGCAGCTACAAAAAGCTTTGCTCTTCTCTCGCAGAATAAAGCTATACAAGAGGCAGGGGGTAAGGGCCTGCCCCAAGGAGGGCCAGAATAGCTGCCAAGCTGGCATTTACAGCAAGCGTTTCATCCAGCCCTGAAGAGCAGCTACCTCTAGGATGTAACATAGCAGCTGTGCTATCACCATCCAACAATAATAAACAACGGGAAGCAGAATGGGCTTTCAAGGCAGCTGAGTCTCCTGAGAGGATCTACCCCACCACATTATCATTGCTCCCCCTTTTCCCCAGCTGGAAACATGTCTGGAAATCATGAGTCCTAAAACAAATAAAATAAAATAAATATATGGTGTCAGAGCTTTACTACTCATGGCAAATAGCTGTGGTGCTGATGCTCTCCGCAAAAGATGGTCCAGTGTATGTTCTGCTGCCAGTTTCACTGCCTTGGGGCTTGCTTCTGTGGTGGTGCAGAAGGACCAGTGCCACCTCTCCGGTCTCTCTCACCTTGCTTCTCCCCAGACATCTGCATCCAAGCCTTGACTTGTTCGGAGCCTGCTGAGCTGGTGAGATTTAACAGGATCTCACCACCCAAAGTGCTGTGGCTTGAGGCTATAGATTTAAGCAGAAGCATTAAGCACCCTGCTCTTTAACTCATTTCTAATCCATTTATTTAAACTTCAGAGTGGTTTTAAAGCACAAGAATCAAAGGCGAGAGCAATTTAGAGTTTTCCAGCCCGGCTCTGAGATCTGACCTCTGCACATATCCTGGCTGACTTTAAAAGTGCACCAGCATAAAAGCACAGTTTGTGACAAAGCATCTGGAAGGATTAAAAACTTTCTGGGATGGAATATGCTTCTGTCAAGGACCTCTTTCCTATCTCAACTCAGTTGCCAAAAAAGATCTTTCCTCAGGGGGTTCTAACCCGCCTGGGGGATTTAGAGAAGAATTGCTGAGAAGAGCATATAACGATTTGATTAAGGGATAAATGTGAGAGAGGGGGGTAAGGGATAGAAGGGAGAAACGGGATTAAAAAGAAAATAAAAGAAGTGGGAAGTAACTGAGCAGAATGAATCTATGTAATACAAGGTTTGTGGAAGCATTTTGGAGTCCAGATTTTGGGGGCCTTTTGCCTCCTAGTTTGCATGACATCCTTCAGCAGTGCACAAAGCTAAAAGCCAAGGGGGTCTCGGGGAAGGTGGGAACAGGAAGGATGGAGCTGCTGAAACAGAGCAGAGAATAAGCAGAAGGGCAAGGGGGTTTTGAAGAAGGATTTCAAGCCCTAGTGTGGGCTGTTCACACTGCCTGCCTGCTTATGTGTCCTCCTTGGACAATGCTTGGGAAATCGTTACCTGATCCCTCCCACCTTTGTTTACAAAGGCAATCTGGGTCAATTAATCCCCGCTTCATTTCTTCTCATTCTGTCTGGATAGTCACTATGAAGTAAGTGGTAACCAATCTCCCAGCCCATGGAGTCAGTCTGTCTTCTTATTTCCTCATTCATTAAAGCAGATACCTTAGAAAGGCTGCAAAATACTACCAAAGCCCAGGAGACTCCGTCTTCAGAATAAGGAACCAGTATTTCAGCCTCAGAGGCAACGTGATTCTGGGATACAAGACACAGCGCGGTATGAAAACAGGCCCTTCAGCTGAGAAGCAAGCACTCTCTGGACACACTGCTGTTCTCTTGGTTTGTCTGAGGTTTTTGTTGTTCGGGTTGTGGGATTTTCTTTTTTTTATTTTCTTTTCACTTTCTGCTCCCTCACCCCTCCACTCTGGATCAGCCTGACATTAGAAACTGATGTGAAATGAAGAAGCTCCCTGCTAGGATGATTTCTTCCCTCTTCATGATCCCTCCTGCATGCCAACTCTCCCACTGTGTTATTACAAGTGTATTTCTGTACACTGCTGTGCTAGGTGCTGTACAGATCCAGACCAAAAAAAAGAGAAAAAAGAAAGGAAGAAACACTGGACAAACAAACTGCTTGGTCATGTAGCACTACTGATGCCTGGTTTCCTGCTAGTT
>NW_010190027.1:19508-28659 GCF_000695765.1 Mesitornis unicolor
TGATTAATGAAGACCTCTGTTTGAAAATTCTGTTCTCAGGACTCTAATTTAAACACGTGATCTTGTGCTACCACTTATATCTCTGTATCTCTTTCTGGGTGCTTATTTTTTATTATATCTCAGAAAATCTCTAAGAATGTTATCACTTGGCCAACAGTTTTGACAGTTGTTTGGAGAGGAACAGATTGGCACATACAAATACAGACAGTACAATTGCTCATGCCTAGTTTCCTTAGGAAATTGGGTGAAGAAGATCCTTTCCAGGGGATCCTTTCCTCCTAGAGAAATGTTATGACCTCGCAGGCAGACAAGCTTCAAGATTTTGGGGCTCTTGTGGTCTGAGCTGAGAGACAACCTGTTGATGCAGATGGACAGGCAGGGGAGTTCAGCTGAACAGTCAGACAATATTTAGCTTAGTCAGCTGAAGAAATACCAACAGGTGCTTGAACTGCTTTTTCTTTCCGAGCTATACTGCTTGCCAACTAATGAGGCTTGGAAGGCACCTACCCTACATCTCTGCTGGGGTCAGAAAATTTAGGTCAGCTTGTTCAGGCATGAACTGGAATGGGCAGGACATTTCACTCCATTGGATGGATGCCCCAGTTCCGCTTCCTTCTGCTGAGTTGCATTTTGGAGAGGACATCCCCAGTGCAATCTGGTGGTGATTGTGGCTTTGGAAGTCGCATCTCAACTAGCTTTATTCCTGAAGGGAACATCAGTGTAAGGTAACGAGTTTCAGCTGGGAGCTGTAAAAGCAGACCAGAGAGTTTCACTGATATCCTGCAAAGCAGGATCCCAAAGAGTTCAGTTTCAAGTCTGTTCAGCTTGAGCTGCAGTCCTGCCTTTAGCTGGAAGGCAGCTGTATCCTCAGAGAGGATCTTGGTGCCATTCAGTGACAACTGTGCTGGATAAGGTGCCCTCTCAGAGTGCACTGGTTGAACCAAAGAAGCGAGAATCACTGAACTACTGTAGGGACGTAGAGCTAGCAGAGGGAGCAAGGAAGTCAGCGACCAAGAAAATGTGCTTTATGGTGACAACTGCTCCACTGAGAAGACTCCCCAAAGACACAATCAAAACTCTACACTGTAGTGGTTTTTTAGTGTGTTATCACCACAATGGAGATGAGGACTGGAGTGCAGACCATATGGCATGACCTTCCACTTTCCTCCACAAACAGACTGGAGAGGGAGGTCTAATTGATCTTCACTGGTTCATGTTTCTTTTACACTTATGGTTGGTTAGCACGTTTCTAAAGCAACTGCAGTTGTTATATATGGCAGTTTGCTCCAAACAGCACAGGGGGATTTCTGTATCACAGTGCTCCAAACAGCACAGGGGGATTTCTGTATCACAGGAAGATAAAAACAGACAAGCCAAGACTCGGTCCTTCTATTCCTTAACACCACTTCTGACAGTGGAGTGACAGCAGATGCTAAGGGGAAAGATTATGAACAAGGTGAATAGGGAGTGTTTCATTCTCCCACCAGACTGCAGCTTCAGGACTTCCAGAGATGGGGATGAGGGCTTCCTGCTCAAATAGCTGCCAGTACATTTTTTCTGGCTGCCCTTTATCTTTGAGATCCTCACTTAGCACAGTTAGGGACCTCTGCAGTGAAGAACTGTCTTATAAATGTTAACTCATATCAAAAAATATCAATACTTCAAGGTCTCTGGTTGTACCTCACATGGAATAGATTTGGTTTATATCTTGACTACATGACTCCCTCCCTTTAGATATATCTAGCATGTCCATCGCTAATGAATCTCATCATCACCAGCCAGCAAATAACAAAATACAAAAAACCTGTAGGATGCTAAAGGCATAAATATATATTTACTCTTCCCTATGATTTGGCTCCATTCCCACCCTTTTCCCTAGTTTATGATACCAAGAGAATGCTTTTCCTTCTGACATGATGGGTAGAAAGCCTTTTGGAATGCCTAATGTTACCCTTCCCTCCACCTTCTCTTTTGTCAGCCATGAGAATAAATCCCTTGAGAATAACCTTCCAGGAGACAACATATTTGTTTTGGAGGGGAAGAGTTAAAGGGAACTTTATCACTTGTATCACTCTCAGCATAACTCCTAAGTCTTAGAATCAGGTCTGAACATCACACAACTTTTGGCAAAGCTTTGTGTCAGGTGGTGGGTTTTGGTAGTGACCCTTTCATCTTGACATTGACATTCAACACAAACTGGTCTGCTCTGATTTCTCTTCTTAGAATAGAAAGAGAGAGAGAAAGCAAGTATTTGCCTTCAGCACCACAAGAGAAAACCTAACAGAAGGTCATTACCTAGCGGTGCTGAAGGAAAATACACCACAATACAGTCCCAGCCAAAGGAGACTGAAATGACACAGTGCAGGTGCAATTGTAAACAGCCATAGAAAATATTGTCTCTTGTGAAGAATTCCCAAGGCACTGCCTTCATTTGTCAGTTCCCAAGCTCACCTGGGATGCAGGTAAGCAAACCAAGGAAGGATCACTTACTCGTAAAGCCTACCTCAGCATTTCCCCTCCCTCCCATAGACAGCTCATTCCCATTGAACACGTTTGCTGACTTGGCCAATTTGTCTCTATTGTCTGCCTGTTGTTTGGCTAATTCACCTATGGAAACTGGGAGGTATCAGATGCCATTCAACTGAAACTTGAAACTGAGCATAAGTGCAAGGTGGGTACTGTATCTCTTAGCGATTCACAAACAAATCTCTCTCCTTTCTGTCTTAGTCACGCTTGACTTGCTGAGGACTTGCAGTGCTAACTGTTCATGACCAAGGCCTGCTTAGACCTTGAAATAGGTAATTTAACAAGGTGCTTTCCAGGGCAAGATACAAGGAGAAAGTCTCTGAGAGGCAGCAGGATCTAAGAGGATGCAACTCATTATGAATTATTCCAATAAGGCGGCACTCATTATCTCATTCTTCATACTGGGCTTTGCCAGAACCACCACACATCTCTGCCTTAAATACAAATACATTGACTTGTCCACTGTAAGTTTCTGGCTGCCCCTGCCTTCTGTGGTTGACATTGCTTGATAATTGCTAATCCAGTCCAAGCCTGAACCACACAGGCATGGGCTTCCCTGACCTCTCCTGTGGTCCTGGTCTAATGGTCTGATTAGTTCCAAGCAATATGTGGTTCCCAGCCCCAATTTCTGTGGGTCTCTGAAAGAATTCTCCTAATAGAAACCCAGTTTTTGGGGTTTTTCAAACCCTGACTGGATAAAGCTGGGCTGAAAAGTCTTCTTTTATTATTATTATTGTGTTTTTGTTTCCTTTTCCCGTGGAAAATGTTGAGATTTCACCAAACAATGAAAATGTTTGGCCAAGAGCCCTCCATTTGAGTTCAGAAATGCTCCCCCGTGGGAGTTGTAGCTGGTATGCTTTGTGTCCCTGTCCTTCCCTGTAAGCTGACATTCCTGGCTTGCCCACATCTCTCATGGTGCAGCATGGTCCCCTCTCTTGCTGAGACATTGCCACGCACCATAGAAGTCACATCACCATGGTGCTGTGTGAGAAACACGCTGCACACGGCGAGCCCAGCCTCTAGAGCGGGATGGGGTCACAAGGCTCTGCAGTGACAGCCTCTAGGAGACACTGTCTGAAGATTTCCCAGCTGAATCTCCAGGCCTCCTGCCACACTCTGAGGCCTTTTGAGACATTGGCCATAACTTAACACAAAACAATTTAGCTTTTATTGAAAGGCAGATTTTCCACTGAAAATTATTCTGATGGAAAATTTCAAGCAGTCCCAGAGGAAGTTCTTTCCAACACCCTTTGCGTTGTAACTTAATCTCACTTTTGTTGGATTTCTTTTCTGTTGTCTCTGCTTAATCTCTGCTAACGGAGGAAGACCTCTTTTTCACACAAATGTGAGATCAGGGGAAGCTGACATATGTTACTAACAACATATGGAAGGGTTTGTACCTTTCCAAATGGACAGATTTACAAGGTGAGTTCTCATAAGTCCCTGAAGAGACGAAGATGTTTCCCTGTCTTTTGTATGTTTTAACAACGAAACAAAAATCCTTTCAGATCTAAATCCAGCAAATAAAGATCCCCTCTTTTTTATGTTTCTTTGAAAAGGGTTTTGAACCTCACTATCCCATTCAACTTGGGTTTTTTTCTTTCTTTTTAACTCATTTCAGGCTGAAGAAAGGTGCCAAACTGCCTGAACCTAGACATCTCGCTCGCTCTTTTTTAATTTATTTTTTTAATGACAGAAGCAAGAGAAAAGCCCCATGCTGTAGCTGAAACCCCTCAACTGATTGGACACCTCACATGCTTTCAGAAAGCTCACTTTCACACCTAACATGTACCTTACTCTCTCAGGGAGGCAGTAAGCCTGTTCCCCTGGGCTGGTAACACCTTCCTTCTTCCCAGATTATCAAGCAGCAGCTTCTGCTCACTCTCCAGTGTTTCTAAGCAGAGTGGGGCTGAAGGAGGCCACCCAGAGGTTAATAACTGGGTATCCTTTAGGAGGGCACTGAGCTACATGGCATCCCACAAACTTCTATTGTGTTCCATTCTTTTTTCTCTTTTTATTCCTTAAATCTCTAACTTGTGCATATCCTTTTGTCTGAAGTGATGCTGCAGCAATTCCTAATCATCCAGTGCATAATTGCTGTGGATATGCTCTAGATCAGCTGTGTTTCAGGCTGGAAAAGGGGGTAGGGGCCATGTTTAGATACTTGCGGGCGGGAAAATGCAGTAGAGAGCATATTCAGTTCCAGGCTAGCTGTAGAGTTCATCTCCAGATCCCAGGTTCCCCCATTAAAACCTACCTCCTGCCCCAGGGAACAGCCTGGCAAGCTCTTCTGACCCGACAGCACTGGCAGCTGTTTGGCAGCTTCTGAAGTGGATCCAATCTGGTATGAGTTTGCTACACTTTCATTTTGTCTATATCTTCCAAACAAATAACCGAGTCCAGAATCTCAAGCTGTGTTTTGCAATGGAAATGCTTCAATGTCTGGGAATTGCTTCTGTTGCAGGGGAGATATAGAGTGCTGTTAACTCTTTAAAGGGTCAGTGAAGAAGGGAAGGCAGTCCCACATTTATGGGCCAAATACTTGCTTACAGAGCTTCCTAATGAATGCCATGTTAGGGAACCTGGTGAAACCAAGGGAGCCTGGACGTGTCTGTTTCTCTGAGTCAGTGCCCTCAAAATTCTTGGACCAGCATTTTTCTGTTCATTACCCATCTCTTCCATGAATCTTCTTTTACTACCAGACCTCTTAACTGGAAACACTATACCTTTAAAGTTCAGCACAGCTCCACTGAGTAACTCACTGAGTCCCAATCCAAAGCTTTGTGGACAATCAACACAAATTGGGAGTTATCTTGGTTTTCAGACAAACATAACTTGTCACATTTAACACCAGTAGACTTGATGTGAGGAGCAGCAGAAAGGAAAACTTAGCAGTGTTCAAGACCACATTGCTTAGTGATGTACACAGATGTTTTTCTGTACCTGACATTCCTGTATAATCCAAGGCAAGAGAGAGAATCAAATAACAGCTGATGCAAACATTCACGCAAAGCTGGAAAACAGTGGGGAAAATGTGGCTGTAGGAAGGCCAGGTTGTACAGTCTTGTTTGTGCAGTGCTTGAGAGAAGAAAAAAGTAGGGTAGAAGAAATTCTCATCTTCCATCCAGGGGTCTCTAGAGCTGTTTATTTTCTTTGCAACATAGAGCATCCACATGATTGGACCTCATAGATTAGCTGGATTATACTACAATGTATATGTGAATGGACCGTCTCAAAGCTTTTCCAAGCAAATATGGTTGCCTTATTTTACAGCTGGAGTATGAGAATGGGAAACGACTGGGCATTCTGCCCCAATCCACGTAAGAAATCAGCAATAACACCAGGCATGGAATCTCTGCCCTTGCTTTATTACCACTACTGCTCCTCCAGCCCCATCCCTCCTTAACAGAACACTGCTTTCTAAAACCTAATTAAAAGAAAGAAGGTTAAATTACTTTTTGCAACTTCTCTTTAGAATTTCTTCTCCTTCCTCATGAGAAATCCAAACTGGATAGTTAAAAAACAAATCCATCAAGATTCCTGCTTTATTAAATCACGTATGTCTCGATCACAGAGCTAATCACAGTTAATTTCATCTCCAATTCGTTCCTTACGTGACTCCAGTGCAGTAACAGAGGGGCTGATCCAAAGTCACATAATTCCCTGAGGAAGGCATGTCATTTCAGGGTGTGTGTAACTTTAAACCCAAATTTGCCCAAATACAGAAGGATGACAGACCAGCTCAGTGCAGCATCTTTACTTTTCCTGCCAGACTAAGTTTTATTCAACTCTCCAGCTGCTCTGACTCAGGTCAATGATTTGCCAAAGGTCAGAAGCTGAGTCAGGAGCTTGGAAAACCCACAATGCTGCTGGCTTCCAGCTCGGCTTAGACCATACAAGCCCTCTAGGTCAAACCCCTTCTCACTCCCATCAATCTCTCCTATCCCACAGCAAATTGCTTTCTTCTTGGAAGAGGTAATAACGCTTCCAAGCCCCTAACTGAGCAGGATAGGCACAGCTGCACTGGAACACACCTGTATGTTTTCTAGCCAAGTACCTTGCAAGTATCTTGAGAGTGGCTGATGTTGGGTAAGTTCAGAAGAAAAAATTATCTTAACCAGCTCATTTGCAAGACTTCTAATCCCTAAGGCATAACCAGTTTGACTCTCCTTTCATTCACAGCTCACCCTAGAGCATTGCCCTACCCCAAGCTACATCCAGCCCCCAGAAATACCTTCTGGCTCCAAAATGCAGCTCTCTTCTGATGACAGCACTTGCAGACAGAAGCCTGGGTCATATTTATGTCCTTTTTTAGGCATATCCCTTTCTTTTCATCCTTGCTGCAGCTCTGCCCTGGTGGCAGTGCAGGGCATCCTGCAGCTCCATTGCAGTTCTGGCCTAAGCTGTAATCCCAGCTGGTGGTGAGATGACACTGGCTCGCAGCCCAAGGACTGACAGAATTTGGATGGGCCTCATCTGACATGGTGCTGACAGCCCCATCTCAATTAATCACGTTAACTGTTCTCTGCAGCCCACTGGGATGTAATCAGTGGAGGCAGCGGAGAGCTGGGCATGGACCACCACATCCAAAAGTAACGATCTACATGCATACAGAAGAACTGTATCTGAAAGTGACCATTTCTCCTCCCTAAATGTGGCTGGGGAGACTAGTTCGGATGGCAACCTTCACATCATAGGCAGCTACAGTTGGGTTTATTCCATCCAACTGAACCAAGCAATGTGCAGATTTATTTTTTCCCATGCAAAATCCTCTTCTTCTACTTTCTCTGCATTCACCTCTTCATTGCATCAGAGCAATGAAGAACTCCAAGTCATACTGTCATATCTCATACTATCTGGGAGAGCTCAGCCAACACTTACCCATTTCTAACCCTCATCTCACAGCCACTGCCGTATTTGTTCACAGAGCAACTACCATTTCATCTTAATTTTCTTCACTTAGAAGACAGTTATTCCAGGACCTATGTAAGCCATCCCAAGTGCAGAGGTGAGACCAGTCCTCTCAGCAGCAGACTTGCCATTAAATTGGGCTGTCCCAGTCACAAATCCCACCTAAGTAACCTAGGGTTCATTCATAGTTTCTTTGAAACCCTTGGTAGAAGAAGGAAAAAGAAGTCATAGAAGCCCAGCCAAGCTCAAGGGGTATCTTATCATTACAATTCAGCAGAAGACACCAGGACATCAAGAGTTCTTGCTCCCAGATAGCTATCATTCAGTTTTGAAACAGCATTTTGATAGGGAAGCATGACATAAAACAGAGGGAAAAGGATGGAAAGCAAACAACCCACGCCATAAAATTTGTTGGGTCTATGTTGTGCCAAGTCATTGGAGAATGATCTGGTTTGGACTTGGTTTGGGAAGCTTTTGCATTTTTAAAGAACTGCATACAACCACCACTCCTCAGTGGGCACATTTGTACCCACGACTGACTCTCTGGTGGCTTTCCAAAGTCTTTGGAACAATCAGATCAAAGGGTGGTGCCTCTCAAACAAAGAATTTCATAAAGGAAGATCTGAACACTAGTTAGCTATTTTGACATATTCAAAATTATATCTTTCCTACTTTTACATTTGCTTTCCCTCTAGAGCTCTTAGAACATCTGACAAAGTTGATCAGGAGCATTATTGTCAGAGGAGAATCTCAGTAGGGAAACTGAGGCACAGGCTTACCAGGCTATGCTCTACCCTGCAGGTTGGTGTCAGAGCTAGGAAGAGACTCCAGCTCCTCCCACTCTTGCGGGTAGCGATAGCCAATATTTCCTCAGTTTCCTCCACGGCATGCCTCCAAATGGAGTCCTCATAACAAAGCTGGACTCATATCCCAAAATAAGTGCCGATACCCTCAATGGAGTCTGTAATTATTCTCTTTGCTGCCTGGCTGCCCTCTCCCCCGCCTTCCCTCTGGGCCTGGACACCTGTGTTGCACCGTGATTGCCTTCTCGCTTACGGCAAACAAGTCTGGATTCTCCCACTGTACACTTTTTAAGACATTTTGAAAAAAATCTGCTTTCTTTTTTCCCTCTTTTTTGCCTTGGCATGTGTTTTTAATTGGATCCACTGCTGTTCTTCCCCTGCTTGCTAATGCTTTTCTTTGGGGAAGCACAAGTTTTTAACAGCCCTGCAAATACTCACTCCTCTTTGCCAAGCCAAGTCCATTTCTTGGGGATAACCTGGCTCTGACCTACTTGTCAGTTATACAGCAAATGCTCTGCTTTCAGATCAGCCCACTCCTGTTCAAACCCACACCACTCAGCCATCATTTGTACACCTGCAGGAGAGCAGTGGAAAGTCACACTTGGCAGCCAGTCTCTGTAGGAAGGCTGGGTGCTTCCCCTGAGGGAACTGCTCACCCATCCCAACAGTACCCACATTCAGAGACGCCTCTCCTTGGTGCTCAGATCTCCTTTCACACCTCCCTTACAATGCCTTTGCTGCAGCAGCTCAAGCCTGAAGCCAGGCACCAGTGTCAAGGATTTCATCCTTTTCAGTTTCTCTCCAGTACCGTTTGCTTCGAGGAACATTTCTGTGGTTCCTGCCAGGCTCCTTTCCAGGTGAAAAGATTCAGGTGGCTTGGTTCCCTTTGTCTTTGCCAAACGTTTACATTC
>NW_010190027.1:28680-67212 GCF_000695765.1 Mesitornis unicolor
AGCACTGGCAGGAGAGCCTGGCCCCTGCTCCCTGGACATAGTTACATGGCACAGGGCATGGAGCAACTGAGAAAGGACCAATTCGCGTGGCTTTCATCAGGAGACCCAGCAAGCACATTTTATACTGATGACTGTGTGCTAATTGCCAACGCTGCCCAGCCCAAAGGTAGAGGATTCTTTGGCTCATTAACAGTGGTAGCAATTAACTAAATTCCCCATCAATCTTCTTAGCTTTGGGATCTTTCCTTCACTGCAGATTGCACTGTAGACACTCAAGGACAAATTTAGAAGCTCTGTCCATATGGCTTTGGGAAAGGGTTGCTGGAGAAGAACACGCAGCACCTTCCACCTCACACCCGTCCTCAGGAGAGAGGACAGACATGCTTAGCAGGTCTCCCTTAGATAGCTTAATGTTCCTACCAGAGGAACAGAAAGGCAAATTTCTGTCCAAATCCCTGATACCCAATATGGTTTTGGTCTGGGGAGCTGCAATGTCATTGCGTTTTGCAGCTTGGTGAGAGAGGTCCAAGCTAGACATCCTTTAAGTTTCAAGAGCAGGTTTGATGGGCTCCTCCAGACTTCTGAACTAACCTGCTGCCACAAGCACAGTGATTTAAGGCACAGTAGGGGGGGGGAGATAGAGTCAGAAAAAGAAAATCACAGGTTATATGTGTGCTCAGGAGCTTTCTGTCCCTTGCAACCAGATCTGCAAGGGGCACTTCCAGGCCTCCATAACCTCGCCTTGGCTGTCAGATCAAGAAAAAAGCGGTTGCTATGACAAACCATATTTCTCAGCCTGGGATGTGCCAGAATTTCAAACAGATGTGGCAGTGCAAACAAGAAGCCCCCTTGAGAGCATGCCAGGAGGCTCAGACAACGCAGCAGCATCCAAACATGGTTAGAAGCCGTTCAGAGCCAGCCCAGCGATAATGGCCCGTACATGCACTTTCTGGCCTGCCTTGCAGCCAAGCCCAGAGCAACTCAGCAAACAGTGGTACTGGAAAGCTTTGAAAGAAAGTTGCTGAGTTGGGAACTCTGCTGAAACAGCACCTGCCCCTTTTTTTTTTTAATTTGCCTTCTTTTCTTTCTCTCTCTCTTCTTTTTCTTTTTTTTTTTCCTCTTTTAGGGCCACGTTTATAGCTTTTTCGCTGCTTGGACCCCAGGCCTGTTTGGCATTTGTTCTTGGCCTGAGCCTTCACATGAAGATCCTCTGTAAATAGGCTAATGTTGGTTTCATTTCCACTCTGAAAGCAAGAAGGGATCCTTCTGTTTCACTAATGCTTTCTTCTCTGGCTGTAACAGAGAGGGCTGGAGCAGGGCAGGAGGGGGGTTTTGGCTGGAAACACCACAGGCCAGATTGGAGAGGTTCTGCAGGAACAGGTTGACTTTGTCAAACCGTTTGCCTGAAAGCAAGGTTTCCCAGGGAAACGTGCCAGCTCATCTTTCACGTCGAAAGGTCAGAAACCCACTTCCAGTGAATTTGGACATTTTGAGGTTTCACTCAGAGGTGGAATGAGTTATTTTTATTAGAAGTGGGTTGTTTTTTTTCAAAGAGAGGGAATATATCTCTTTAGACTAACTAGGAGAGTTAGAAAAACAGATGCACTTTCAGGCTCACCCGCCCTTCCTCAGGCCTGAAACCGGAGTACACCATTTTCAGCTGCACACAGGTGGGAGACACTTGTTCTTGGTTTAACGTCTCCATGTCAGCTCTTCAGGCAATTTGAGGAAAGAGCAATCAGCCCCTGGAGGACAAGGGGAAGAGATGTTAGCAAGGACAGAGGGGTTAAGGTAATGGTGTGAGACAGAGAGACGTGCAGGTAGCTGAAGTTATGAGTCTCTGTTGAATCCATACTTTTTACCTAGTTTTAGTATCCAGTGGGGGTTTTTTTTGCATTTTCTTAATTATTCATTTGCTCTTGCAGAAATTCTGGAACATTCCTGGGTGCAAGGATCCTGGACTTTAGCTCCTATCCTAAAGAGCAAGAAGTCTGCTGCTCTGAGAGGAGGCAGGGAAATGCTGTCATAAGAACTGACAGTAGAGAATATTTTTCTCCTTTCTCTGAAGGCTAGGGAAGCCTGTGTGACCCCCACAAGAGGTGCTAAAGCAACTAGAGCTACTCAGTTTTATTCCAACTGCAGTTTGCTATTGGTCATTGCATTAAACTGAACTAGCTGGTACATGGAAATCTCCTGACACTGTCTCTTCTTCATCCCCAGCCCTTATCTTACCTTCTCAGTGAGCCTGGTAGCAGGACAAGGAGGAATTTAGCTCCATTGAAACCTCACTTGAGCAACTTACATGACAAAGTGAAACACAACAGTTCACTTGGATGGCTTAGTTCTGGTGGTGCACAGAGGAAAAGAATGGAGAGGGAGCTGAACTCCTGGAGAAAGCAGGCAAAGAGAGACCCTCTTTGCTGTCATGCATTCAGGTCCCCAGACAATTCTGGACACTGAGCTCCCTCCTGAATTCCCAGGAGTAGATGGGCTGATGCAATCACTAGATATCTGGTTATTTTATTGGGAGAGAATTCATGAGACCGAATCAGGGATTACAGACCTGTTCTCTGTGTTGTTGCAGGTGTGTGGGCAGCTGGGGATGTAACAAAGGAGGAAGGAATGGTGCGTGCTCGCGGGAGACCAGCTCCCAAACAAGGAGGGTCAGTCTGGAGAAGATCAAAGGAGCTGATTGAAAGCACAGTGGTATTTTTTAACATTATGTGCACTTCCCATCAGAAGCTCTTTTGCCACTGAATGCTGAGGATGCCAGAAGCAGGAAAGAGTAGAATTCACTGAGGATGGTGCTATTAAATGCAATAGTCTACAGGGCAGCCTTCTCGGCAGGTCCTTGAAGGAGCTGATCAATAGGAATTGGGAGGTCCCAGCTAGAGAATGGGTGGTGCTGTAACTTTCTTATGCTCTTTACCCAGGCTGTTTGCCACTGACCACAGCAGAAGAGCCTGCTCAGCTGAGTGGACGTTTAGTCTGACATTTGCAGAGGGCATTTGATGAAACACTTGGGAACCGGAGTGCAGGAAAGCAAAATGACTGCCAGTGGGTTGCATTCAGCCAGGGGGATATCTTTCTGCAGTGAATCTGAACCTTTTCAAGAACAAACTCAAAATGAGAACTAGGACACCGGGGAAACTCAGGCTGGACCCATCCAGTGTTGTCTGGCCCTGGTGAGCTCATGCAGCAGAGATTTTGCTAGCGAGAACAGGAGGCAGCGAGTGACACGTCTCACAAAGAGCAGCCTGAAATTCTCCCCTAGGGAATAAATACCATGTTTACCAGCACAGTCAGCACCCAATGCCCAGCTCTGCGCACCTGCAGATGACTTCCTCCTGAATTTGATTCCAATCCCTCTCTCTTTCTTTAGCTGAGCAAGGTAGGAAGGGCAAAATGTATTTCTTTTATTTATTTATTTAGCTATTTATTTGACTTACTGCACATAAATCAATTCCTCCTGGCAGAGTTTCAGCGAGCAGGAGGATGTGTGGCAGTGGAGGCTCCTAAATGGTTGCACACAACAACTCCCTGCCTCCTTCCTGGCATGGAAAAGCGGTTTCCCAGCACTGGGTTTCCATATTGCTCTGCTGGAAGAGACAGAGCCGGGCATGCTCTCTCTGGGCGTGTGATCTTATCTAAAAACGCTCCCATCACTGTATTGCGTAGGTATGGGATGGCTGTGGAGAACCCTATTTTGGCAGTCTTCAGCAAGCTGTATGGGAGCTCTGATTTTCACATACCCTGCAGCACGTTTTGTCTCCTTCACATCTCAACTTTTTTTTTCTCCTTTTGATCTAAGAGAGACAGAGCTTCCTCCTTTATTCCCTTGTTAGGTTTCAGGCGCTGGAGAATTTATGATCATTGAGTCATGATCATACAGAATCTGATTCAAAGTCAGAGAGACCTCCTCTTCTATCTGCCCTCTCTGAGAAATGAGTTTCCAACCTGAACCTGACCCAGGAGAGAGAGGAAAAGTGACACAATTAGTGACAGGACAGAATCTGAAACTGCCTAGCAGGGAAGAAGATAATTTGTGTGAGAATAACCTATTGACATCTAACCCCAAGAGGCAATTAGTCACCAGAGACTCACAGTGAACCAGAGCCACAGCGTCTAGACTCAGAACTCACCTCTTCCTTCACCAAAGTGAAACCACTGATATTTCTGTATCTGAGCTCCCACTGGTAATGGGCCTGAGTCAATTTTGCAGTCGCGTTCAAACCTTTACCCAAAGTCATATTCTTCTTCCTTTGAGATCAAGCAATTAGGATATGTCAGTTAAAATTGATTTACCCTGCTCTGTTTTGTCTATTCATGGCAAGAGGCAGGTGCCAGCAGTGTCAATCAGGGCAAACAGTGAGAGACAGACAAGTGGAAAGAAGCTGTCTTCGATACATGTCCTTCATATGTGTGTTCTTTTTGTCCTTTCCTTCATCTTTCTTCTGTTTCCTTCTGCATTGCAAGCTTTCCTCACCCTCAGGCTACATCACTGACACTGCCACTGGCTTAGCAACCTGGAGAGGAGCCCTCAGGGCACACATCACCAGGAGAGAGTATGGTAGGATTTCCCCCAGATCCTTGCATGCGCTGATTTAGAGCAGCTGAGCAAAAGACCAGAGCTGTAGGTATCCAAGAAAGCAGAGCTGGTGCAGCCCAGCAATAACCGGTCATTTCTGAATAAAGGTCTTGCAGCTTAGCTGAGGCAATGACAGGTTTCAGCCGTGATCCTGCCCCTTCCTAGCAAACCTACCTTCTGAATAGCAAATTGGCAGACACACCAGATTGGCTGGACCCCAGGCCTTCCTGGATCCCTTCCCTGACTTCTCATCATCCATGTTTTAAATTACTGTTTAAATCAAAGATGTCAGTGATTCAGGCCAAAGGGTTTCGCTGAGAGGTAATTTCATACTTTTTCTCTGGCATCCTTCCTTGTGCTGATCCCAGCACTGAAGCTGGGGATCATAAGGGGGCTGAAGGGACTGCCTTTCCATGCTGCATGGAGCATGGCCCCCTTCTTTGGAGGACCAGGACATTTCATCTAACATTTCCTGCTACAGGAAGGACATGGTACAAAAATAACATGTCAGATCTCTTCTGGTTTTTGACACATTGCAAGTTGTAGCTTTTAGGTTTGTTTGTTTGTTTGTTCTTTTGCAGAAGAGTCACGTTTGTTCCAGGGGCTTGGGAAGAGTTCAGGGTGGGTTTATGCTACATTGTGAATGCTACATGGACCATTATTAGAGCAAATTTAGTTCTGCAGGGTTTGGCTTCAGTGTTTGGCTGCTTTGGTGTTCCTCTCCCTGAGTATGAGGTCACCTCCTGCTGATGCAGGAGGTACCCATGCCCCACCAGTGGTCTTGATGTGAGCTGAAGGATATTTCTAGAGACACTGTATACTAGAAAGAGTGCTTTACAGAACCGCCCAGCTCTTCTGAATTTGGATTATAGAACCTCAAAATGAGGGAGAAGGAATCTAATATCTGTTGCCAAACTCTGCACGAGAGAGGAAACTTCTCTCTAAGCACAGTGGATATTAATGTATATTCCCTCCCCTATGACAGCATATTCCACTAGGGACACTACCAATACCATTCCTGATATTTGAATGCAGAGGAATGGCCTCTCCTGTTATAGCCTCTCCTGTTTTGGAAGGTGTTTCAGTAATTATCTGAAGTACTGAATTCCCTAGATTGGATGGAAAGTGAAATGCATTACCTTCCCTGTCACCTCTAATTACATTGCACCTCCCTCTCACTTCTTGGACACAGCAATGCTAACAGGATGCCTCTGGTGAGATGGCTGGCATGGTGGATTGGCACTACATCGTTCTCCAGGCCCAAGCTAGCTGAGTAGGATCTGGGGGTTTAATTAAGCTGTACATTTGCCTTAAGTCTGTTGGATAAATTTAAAGTGTCTAAATCAGATATTTGCTTTGAGGCAGCTCTGCTCCATCGTCAGCTTTGCCCAAGAAGTTCCCTGTGGGGGATAATTTCTGCTTTACCCTCAGCCTGCCCTCTGTATTTACCCGTCTTCCTCAAGCTTGGTTTCTTGTCTCTCCATTCTTGCATGTCTCTCTATCGCAGCCTCTTCTGTTAAGCTGGAATTTTGCTAGGCCTAAGAGGCCTTTTTATACAAGCCCAATAAAATATGACCGTGGCTTTACAAACTGCATGAACATGAAAAAGTCAAAGCCATAAACACATCTTGAGTGAAAAAGCTCAGCACACAGACTAATGCTCTCAGGCACAAGTGAGGCTCCTGGAGTTAAGTCTGGGGGGCACAAACCACTTTTATTTCCACCCCTGGCAAAATCCTCAATCTCAAGACCTCAGTAGCAATCTCTGGATCCCTTCTGTAGGGGAAGTTTCCCCCCAGCTTCCAGCTTAGCTATAGAGCAGTTCTGTTAATCTCCAGACTTCTATCCTCACCAGTCCTTGCCAAGGATTTGTGTCCAGATCAACCTTTTCTTGCATTTTTTTTTCCATCCTAAGGCCTGAACAGCCACATCTCGTTCTGAGGAGCAAAGAAGTCCCCAGTGGGTGGGAAGGATGTCTCCTCATTGTGATCTAACCTACTGCTGTCTTTTGACACCTGATTGCTTCTCTTCCGCTCTCTAAATGCTGAATCCAAATGGATGCAGCCCTGTACTGTCAGTCATGTCCTGTTCTTACAGGCTGGACAAGACAGACTTAAAATTAAAATATTAAAAAAAAAATAAAGCAAATGCAGTTATGTCACTATAGTTCTTAGGTGCATCCTGAATACTTCTACCCTAAAAAAATTATATATGTAAATGCTGTCATGCACTTGTCTCATATCTGTTTTCTGTGGTCAGTCAATGCTTTCCCTGGCATCCTAAGAACTTCCATGGAAATATTCTGGTGAGCATTAAAACCACTTTGGTTCTGTGAGATTTCCGCAGATAGATACTGTCCGAGGTTTCTTGCAAGTCTGCTTTTTAATGACATCTACTTAGACATGCGGCTGGGACATCGGCAATATTGAAAAACAATCTAGAGATTCTCTAGAAGGGCAATAGGAGGGGACATTCATGTCACAGGGATATCTGCCTTTTCTGAATTTCTAAATCAGTTACTCCCACCAAAAACATAATCACAGCCACCCCCACACTCCAACAAGGGTTTAGCAACAAAGCACCACCAGATAGATGTAGTAATAGGATAAGTCCTATTACTAAGGATTTAACTGTGTAGCAAAACAGGCATTAACCATCATTCTCTGGAATCTGTTAAAATTAAGCATTAGATCCATCTTTACATAACTTTTAAAGATTTCAAATTTGGAGCCAGATAGCTAAGAAAACTAGCACCAAGCCCAGACATCTCCCAGTTTGAGAGAAGGCTGGAAAGAGATACAAACCCACAGTCACAGATGGATTTTAGATAACTTGTCCTAGGTAAGAATACATTGTCTCCTTTGTGAAGTAGAATTTGGGTGCTTTGGGAGGCCAATTCAAGTTTATACACAATTTTTCTCACTTAATCTACAATTTTTCCGAGATTAGGTTGTTGGTACTTTCTTCCTGCTAGAACTAGAGCATCCATGCAAAGCCCTCCTAGCACTTACATATAAAAGGGAAGAGCCTGTTTTCAGTTTAATGCTCAGAAGGAAGCCAGAATAATAAACCAATACAAATAACGTGAGAAGACACTGCTCTTTAGATCCAACACCTAACTGAAGTACACCAATAAAAAAGGGGGTCTTGTTCTTCTTCCATCTATTTTGTACTACTGGTGTTTCTCAGTTTTCATGGAATAGGCAATTCTAATATTTGAGAGAGGTATAGGCTTCCCATTTAGACCTTGTCATATCTATTGGGCTGGCCAGAAAAGGGTAACATGCTCTATTTTCTGTTCCTCTGGGGTATCATTTCCCTGAGAGAAGGGACATGGCCAAAAGATAAGCAGAGACACTCTGTGTAGGCTACAAGTTTATTTCCAGGGTTCACAGCAATTCAATCAGCTGCATGTGTGATTAATGCCATTGTGAACTCTGGGAGGAGACCTCTGCAGAAATGTCTTTGTGCCTGGAGAGGATCAAGGTCTACAGTTCCTGCCTGACACCCTTTTTCCTGGATGACGAGGTACCTCCACTTCCCGGTGCCACCAATCTTATAAGCCACTTCACATCTCCTCCAACGAAAGAAATGAGCTAATGATACTATAACTAATGAAACTAGAGATGAGAAGTAATGAAAGGGCAGAAATTTGTGTGAGGAAGGGGAGATTTCCATGTAAGGAAGGTCTAGCGGTTGATTAGCTCTGCAGTCCAGAGGTGACCTCAGAGCCTCTGCATCAACTTTTTTTGGGAAACAACAGACTTGAAAACTGTATCACCAGAGACTAGTCCCTATTTGGAGGCCTCTCTTCTGCCTTCAGAAACATAAACACCCCACACCTCTGTACCTTGATGAGTTTGTGCAGGAGAAGCTCAGGTTTTATTCTGTACCATTCTCTGTTTGAAAGGTTCAGCCATGGGCTAATCCCCATGCCCTGTAACATTTCAGAGCAATCAGGGAAGACAGACAGATGGAAACACAGAGAGATGGAGGGAATCTGATTTATACGCAGCTGAAACACAGCCGTGGGGCTGCTGCCAAGCCATATAGATGTGGTGGCAACACAAACAGAGACACACAGAACAGCCTGTGCAAATATAAACACTGCCACACGTGATGAGGGTTCACCAAGTTCACGCAGACACCAGGGAAGGAAAAGAAAAAAGAGACTTAACTGGGGAGGCAAGTGTAAAGATTATGTCAGGCATGGGAGCTCTGTTAAACATGAAAACAAAAAGAAAGTGCCTTTTCTCTTGTTCTGCAGAAAAGCATGCTCAAATAACAGGAATTTGCAACAGATTTAAAGGATACAGGCCCATTTTCTTGTGTCATCAGGAGATGTTCTTATCACTCACAACTGCATAACAGTTGTTATCAGTAATCAGTTTTCCTCTCCTGTCTAGATCTGGTGGATGACAGTTGATTAAATCATACGTCTCAGATTGATCATTCTGTTTGTTTGTCAGTTCAGGATTGTTTCCAAATGTAGAAGGCTCATTACAGAAAGCTGGCCTGGCACTGGCCACTCCAGGGAACTGGCATTTCTTCTCCAGCTTTCCCACGTGAAATCTACATCAAGTTTAGCAGGGACTAGAAGTCATCATCCTGCTAGAAGGGGCCCGCATGGAATGAATTTGTGGAGCTGTGTATTGTCCCTAGAGGTTATGAATTGCAGGGTAGAAACCACTGAAGTAATTATTGCTGACTGCCATCCTAGGACAGAAGGGACATGGAAACTAAACACTCAGCTATAGCTGAGGACGTCTCCTCCACCACCACGAAGTCCTGCTGGCCACAGATGTAATAACAAACCATATTCTTCCTTCGGGGTATCATGTTGCAGAGATGTCAGTGTAGCATTTTTTAGCAGCATCAAACTACAGAATATATTGTGTACCATATAGTTTGTTTTCCAGCATGGTAGCTTTCTTTCACAGAAATTCCAGCACTACTTCTATTGCACATGCCCCCTCTTTTCATACCCTGGTGTTCCTCTAACTTCTGCCTCTTTGCTGCCATCCTTTGACAGCCTCCAGGTAGAAAAAGGGAAGAGAGTCACCATCTGCCATCTGCAAAATCTTCAAATATCCCCATCAAAAGCTATGCACTCAACAAACAAAGCTGTGGTGTCTTACCAAGGGCCCACAGGGACACCGCAATTTCCTTTGGGCTGAGAGATTAGATGGTTAGAGCACAGCACTGTAAGCCAGAGGGCTCCAGTCCAAGCCCAGCCACTGACTCAAAGTCCATAACCACCTACAGGCCTTTGCCAAATACAGCTGTAAGCAGAAAGTTATAACCATGAGACTGATGAGACACAGTGTCCTCTTGTTTATTGCTGTCCATAATCTTGGCCTGAGCAGGCCACATCGGTTAGCTGAAATTGGTTGAGATGTCCTTGTACAACGGGCCTTGCCATTTCAATGCCCTTAGCTATAGAGACACTCTTGGCTATTGGCACATCTTCTTCCACCCGCAGAAGTCAGCTCCACAGATGCTGAGAATATTCCAGCCTTTTATTGCTCCAGTCTTACCTTTTTCAAGGAGTGGTAAAATGGGGATGAGACTAGGAAGCCAAAGTTTCGTGTATTTTGTATCCTATATTTTCTTGTTTCTATTGTCTTCTTATCCATACTGAGTTAGTTGGATACTCATAATTTGCATTCTCTGTTGAGAATGAGGCTGTGCTGCTGTCTCTCAAATACTAATCAACCTGCCCGCAATAATAAATACATGCTATTGCAAGATCTCAGTCTATCATAGTTATTTCCTTCAGACTCTTACTTTCTTGATGATTCTTTCCTTTTCGTTCAGTGCCTTAATCTCTCCAAGTCTTTCCCAACAGTTGTTAGGCACTGTTGATACCTCATCTACTAGACGACTCTGCCTTTGCTCTCCAGACAGATTGAGAAATTAAAATGAAGTGACTATTGCTTTTCGCATCATAAGGAGATAAGGAGAGGGAGTGAACTCTAAAAACATAGCAGCATGACAGTTATTTATCTTTTCATAAATGCATCAAAATGTCTCCACAACTGTTTACATTCTCCAGTTATACATCTCATCTCCACAGGGACTGAGCAGTTCTGATTGGTCTCACATTGAAGTCTGGATATTTGTTCTGACTCCTTGTGAAGGCTGTACAACCCAAAGCACAGTTCTTTTGGATACTTCCCCACTCCAGCAAGATCACATTTCGCTCTTTTTTTTTTTTGCATTTATAAAGTGTTCTCTGTAGTGTGAAAAAGGTTGAGTCGACAGCCCTGGAAATGGAGGTCCTCTGCTTACCCATAGTAGATGCAATATAAGTTTCACCACTCTGCTCACTGGCAACAAGACTTCAGCTTGGCACCTCAGCAATAAGAAGAGCAAACAAAGTTCACTCTCCATGAACAAAAGTTAGCTTTTCTGCTGTTGCAGTAATAAAAGCGGCAGTTTTGAAGAAAAGGCAGATTGAGGCAAGTCTTGCTTACCCTCTTTGGATCAGATACCATCTGTTCTTCCTCTTCCATTAACAATTGGTTCTGAAGATTCACATTTCACCAACTTTCCTTGGTTCCAGACAGGAATCTTGCTAGCAATGATTCAGACTTACTCCCAAACCAACCACCAGCATCAGCTTCAGTCCACGCAGCACTTTGAAGATCTGGAAGGCTGATAAGAATCCATATTTCTCTTGGTTGCCCTGCACACACCACCCAGCTCTTGCCATTCCCCAGCTCGGCTGTAAAATGCAGCCAAGCCAAGACTGCTGTGATGCATTGGGCACATGGGAGGGCCAGCAGTGAGCCCGACAGCGCTCATGGCTTCAAATTAAAAGATTTTTTTAAGTTAAAAAAATGAATTATGAAAGAGAATCAACTTCTACTTAAAACTTTTCCACATTTTCAGACAACTCCTTTCATATTTTGTTCCCACAACCTTTAAAGGAGCCTGCTATGAATATCTACAAAGTTACAATGTTATCTTCTTTGAAATCCATCTTTAAAACTTCCCGTCTTTATAAAGGGAAGGCAGTTTTGGCACTTGTTAGATCTCTGATATCCTGAGACACCTGATAATTATGTTTCATTGTTCTCGTTGCTCAGTATCTCTCTATCCATTTTTCTGTGTCACCTCTTACAGTGGGCTATCTTTTTGCTTACATAGTTTATCAAATAATCTAGTGTTGGCTTATGAATTGACTTCCAGTGAAACACCAGTGAGTATAAATAAATCCCATTCACAACATACATTTTATATGTGATGCATTTATCCTCTTCCTCACTTTCAAAGACAAAAAAATCTGTTCAGTGAAAAAGCTGAGATTAGGAAAATATTCTTTAAAGAATAAGATGGGGAAGAGCAGGCTGGGAAACAGTTACAAGTGATTCCTTCTTTCCTAGAAACGGCCTTTAAAAGGCATTAGTGTTGGCACTGGAGCTACAGTTCAATAAAAGGAGGCCTTTGATTGCCCACATCACCTCTCCTTTTAGTAGAGCTGTGTCTCACAAAGCGTGAAAGAAAATGAAATCTGAAGGGGGACTCTTAACTGCCCTCCTACTGTAAAACTTCAGGCCAGTTCTGTCCAGACTAATTAAAACTTATCAGATCTACATCTTTCTCCCACCCAGAATCATTGTTTCAGTAACCAGAAAAGAGTGAGGGATGTTGTGTGGTATTTACAGCTGCCAGTGATTTCATGAGATGTTGTAAACATCCCTGCCACTTAAAGATCATGAAGCGTGTTGAGAATATATTGACCGTAAACTGTCACGGTCAGCGCCTTTTTAGTAGAAATGAAAATGTATTTAAGACCCCATGGCTGGGTGTGATGGATTGGTTTCCATCATAAAAACTGAGTTTTTTTAATGAGAACATGCTTTATGAGTCTAACTGTTAGCCGTGGGGGTGTCATCACAACGTAACCTTCCAAGTCTTTCCCTCTGGGATGAATTGAAGGCATCTGGACCAATAATTTATTACAAAGACAGGTGCTAGAGACAGCAGAAAAGAAGAAACAGGAAATAAAGAAAGAGAGAGTAAGAGAGAAAGAGAAAGTAAGCAAAGAAGAGCGAGCAAAAGAAAGCAAGCAGGCAAGACAGAGAGACTGACAAACTTAACTACAACATAGAATTTGCCTGGGCTGCAATTTGTTTGCGCGCCAGATGTCTGTATGGTTCAGGCTGACAGCATTGCAGAGGGTGGGAAGCTCAGCACTGCCTGAAGCCAAAAAGATGGGAAATTTTAAAAAAGAAAAACAAAAATTATTTTGCTGTTTATTTCCTTCACCAGTAAAAATTAGGTCACTCCAGACACGTCATTGACCATATCGTGCACTAACACTTTCCCTTGCAAATATGTGGTTGAAGTCCTCCTCAGAATTTGCCCAGAGCCATCAGGAAAAAGAAAAGGATTTTAATGCAGTAGGCTGAGGGAGTCGTAAAATGTATCTCTCTAATTAGTTTATCAGTTTGACAGTGAAGGACTTGAGTAAAGAAATGTAATTATGTCAGTTCTGTGTCAGGCTTATTTACATTCCTCAACTTATATCTTCTCCTTTTCCATTCATCTTCCTTTATTCACCTCTCCCCTTCTCCCCTGCCATCCTTGTTTCTTGCTAAGTCCACCATGTACCTGAGGTCAACCAGACAGTTCTGCAGATGGGTTGATGACACTGCAAAACGCTCAGTATGAGAAGTGTCTGTCTGGCCTACAGATGGGAGACTCATAAACACTTGATACACCCAGTCCCCCATCACTGGTTTAACAGCTTTTCTACTGGAAAGCCAAGAGCTTTCCCAGGCAATGCAAGGCGTTGCCATATGTTCAGGACACTAGAAACTTCCATATTTTCAGGCTAACAGATGAAGTTAAATTCTTTTCTTCTTGGTATGTTTTTAGTGGTTGAGAAAGGATCCAACACTATGGGTTGTTCCGTGGGTATTGGCAGGCTTTGCCAATTGGATGTGTGTGAGTGTGAATGATGTTTTTTTGTCTTACATCATACAGACTGATTGCATTTAAACACTGTGTCAGTATCGTCTGTCTCTGATGATACCTCATGACATCTCAGAGACAGCACCACTTAATCTGCCCGAGTCAGAGCACAGTGTTTCTGAGAGTTGCATATATCCCAATAAAAAATAAGTGGGAAAAAAGGGTCTGCTCTGCACCTCCAAAGCTTTACTCCACCCTGCCCAGAGCAATGGCCCTGTTTGTAGCCAGTGTCCTAGAGCAGGAGACAATTAGAGGGGTCCTTTTTCCCAGTGAGATTCCTCCACGTGTGAGCTTAGGGCATTCACATCTGCCATAAGAGAAAGTCTCAGGGAGATTCCTCCACGTATGAGGCCTAAAAGTGCTGAGACGGAGGAAGAATCAGTCTTTTTGGATTCTTTTGGCTAACCTGAAATGGAGATGGTCAAACAACAATCAGGTGCTGTAAGGAACAATGAACATGATAAAATACTCCTTTATCTTTTCTACTTTTTCATGAAGTTCTAGGAAATGAACACCCTGCCTCTGTCTGATGGCATCCCAAGAATGAAGGACTTGAGTAAAAACCACATCAGTCTGTATCAGTGGAGGATTCCAGCCTACATTTAGTAGGAAAAAGCTCATTAGCCTTGGTTTTCAGGCTGAGTTACTGCAGAGAAATAGCATTCTTCTTCCTGAGTCCCTTTTGTGGTTTGAGATTGACAGAGCATCCTTCTTTCCGCACTAGAAATACTGGACCCGTGCTGTTCTGTGCCACCTTCTGTCCCAGCTATAGTAGTATTTTTTCTGTATTGTGTATGAAGATCCCTAAGGAAACTGTAAAAAGTTCTGCAGACCTCGGTGAAAGCAAACTGGCTTCTCAGTGAGACAGAAATGAGGTGTGCTGAGAAAAGAACACCTCTAAAGGGAAATTCAGAGAGTTGTTCCCTAAGTCTTGTGCCAAATTCTTTTGCAGCCTCAAGGTCTTGGTGGCCAACAGAGACTACATCGCTCTATGAGGACGAGGTTAGAAAACATGATTGAAAGTGCTAAAATGCCATTGTGTACACAGACAGCATCACTCCCTGACCTCAAACATAGTTTGAATCACCAGCCCTCAGAAAATGTATAACAAACACAAAAGATCTAGAGCAGACACATGGAAAGACTTCCACATAGAAAAAACATAAGAAAGAGCCCTCTGATGTAGGTCATGAAGAACAAAATACAAGAGAGGAATATAAAACTATGATTGAAACATGGCAGTCCCTAATGCCCTCATGACACTCCTGGAACGAGGGGCTTTAACCTCTTTCTGAAGCACATGCCTGGTTTGAAATACATGAGCTGTTCTTGTCACATCTTCACAGGAACAGCTTGAATTACTCATAAGGTTTAAATTTTGGCACCTGCCTGAGGACATTGCTGAGTCAATGCCCCAGGTTGAAGAATAGCCAGTGGACAGGACTGCCTCATTCACTACAGCACGACTGCAAGGACAGCAAAGCAGCAGTTGTGATCTCCAGTCCCAGACCAACAACTGACTCATCCTACCTTCATTCCTGGGGCCTTGGTCTCTTCATACCAGAGACTGTTCTTCCTTCGGATTAATTCAGTCTCCATGGCATTGGCTCCAGCCTGGGTACCCTGGGGCTGACTCTCTCTGCCCTTCCGTGAAGTGCATTTTAGACTCATGAATAAAATTCTACCTCACTGCGCTACATTAAGCAAACTAATAACCCTCAGTTGCTGCAGATCCCACAGTGATCCCCATCACTAACATGAGGAACATCTCCACAGAGAAAATGGGGATTTGTACTCAGAAGAGCCTGATGCATGCTGTAGAAGTTAGACAGAAGTCATTTGTGGTGAGATCTTTGGATACGCAAGCTGCCTTTAAAATTTCAGTTTCATAAAAGGCTCTGTCATCTCCAAAAGAAATACTGACACATTTACATGAAAACCAGAATTCTTGGAAATCTGTTTCTTCTTCTGTTACTTGCAAAGGAAAGAAGAAAATAGTCCACGTTGGTAATTCTTTTGTCTACAATATAGCACAAAGTCCTTGGGGTCCTCTGCAGTCTTGTCAAGTACTACTTATTGTTACTCACATGGTGAAAACAAATTTTGTATTTTCTTAAATGTGGTGCAGGAGAATATTTATGTAATGAATCAGATGGAGAAGGCTGGAAGGACTCATTCTTACCTACACTGAGGTTCATCCCACCAGCTTTAGTCATTTATACATTAAGTGCCTAAATTAAGCATCTGTTTAGATTGTTCAGTTAATGAAGAAAAGTAGGCATTTCCAACCAGGAATATTCTCCACCTCTGGGACAGGCTAGAATAAATGTTCTTTAGAGATACACATCTTTCTCCATCGCCTAAACCGAGATTCATACAGCTTGCTGTAGCACATACCTAAATACTAGACAGCTTAAAATTAGACAAGTTCAACCTCATTTGAGACCGGCCTCCTGTGTAACATTAACCATACCACTGCCTGGATGAATTCCTTCATTTTATCCAGCTTTACTAGTCTGTTCGGTTGCTCCCTCTCTGGTAAAGCTGTGTCAGACCCCTGCGGGACAGCAGAGTGATTTTGCTGTTCCCTGATGTGCTGTTTCCCCTCTCATGGCCTATCACCAGTTTGGTAGATCTTCTTGTTTCATGCCACCACAACAGCAGTCTCCTCTCCTCCCTACACCTACCCCATGGTGCGAGTTCTGGGGACTTTCCCACCCTGTGTCACTTCATCTGGTCACAAAGCCACAACCCCACCACAGCTTCATTTGCCAAATGTGTTGCGTAAGTTTCAGCCTTGTGGGTTTCCTCTGGAGCAAGAAGACGACAAAGATCCTCTGTGGGAGCAGAAGCCCCAGCCTGCTCTCTCAGGATGCACACTGGGGGCTTTGGCCTCTTCATTTCCAAGTCATTCCAGAGTTTAACCTTAAGTGGGATTACAGAACACAAGGGGGATGCTCAGAAATGCCTAAATTTACTGAAAGCACTAAAAGGAGTTTAGTACTAACTACCCAGCTAACAGCCAGAGCACGCCTGGTGGTATTGCCAGCAGTATCTTCTAGCTGCCATTCCAATAACCTCAGAGATGAGTGGCTCCTGACCCTTGCTTGGGGCAGGTCACACTTCCCACCATCCGACACCTAAAACCCCTGCTGTGTCCCCTGGCTGTTCTCCCTGTACCTCTGGCATTCCTTGCAGTGCCTCTGCATGGCAATGCCAGGTCTAGTAAATGAGCCAGGGTAAACTTATTTTGTCCTGCTGCACATCTACCGTGGAGCAGGAGGCTCTGGAGCGTATGAAGGTAGCTGGGCACTGCACACATCTAGTCTGGTGGGAGCAAAACGCCAAGAAGGCAGTGAGGCTGCATAGTCACCAAGCACCATACAGCTCATAGTAGGAAAGCAGGCTTTGCTGCACACACTTTGCACGTGAGTAACCAAAGGAAAGCATTTAGCTCTCATGGTTAGTGTGGAAACTTCCTCCAGTGGGTTTAAGCAACGTTGTTTTGTGGGCCAGCAGCTGTTCATAAACATCTTGGCTTATCATCAAGTAACATTTCTCCCCTCATTCTGCTAATGACCACCAAGAGAGAGAAGTATTTGGTATTCTCTATGAACACTGATGGCAGCTCCAGAAAGGGCACATTAGGGTCTGTGGCCCATCCTAGGCAACATTCAGCTTAAGGCGGCTGCCAAGGACCTAGAAGACTGTAAAAGGACATGAGGGCAGCTGAGTTGGGTCTAAGCTGGGTCTGACCACATGTACATCTAGCCCTGCAGCCTGCAAAAAGTAAGAACAGGACAAGTATACATGCTGTTTCCCCCAGGTCTGCCTAAACATGTTTAGTCGCTGCATATTTATTAATCTCCAGTGAATCTCTTCTTTGTGAACTCACCCAGCCTCCCCTGGAAGCTTTTCTCCATCCATGACATCCTCTGGCCGTGTGTCTGACAGATAACTACACGCTACTGGAGGAACAGCCTCCTTTGGTTAATTCTGACCTGTCCCGTCCCTACAGCTCCATTTGGTGCCCACCACATGGGTGCCCACCTCAGTCCTCGTGCATCCTGATGGGTGGCTCTGCATCACCCTGCACCAGCACTGCTAACATATGGCATCTGTGACCAGTAAGCAGAGACCCTTGCAGTGAAAGAGTTAAAGCTCCCTGGCCATCATGCTCCAGCCCCTCTTTTGCAGAGTTAATACTCCACACATGGTCTGTGCTAGACAGGTATGCCAGACAAGATAGTGATCAGCTGACGAAATTTGGAGTTACAAACTGGCTGGGAGTGCTGTACTCCAAGACCTCCTCACGGACACCAGGAGAAAAGCCACTGAGCACAAAGGAAGGAGACAGCTCAGCATGTTGGAGCACGATGCCTTGTCCTGCTTCTGCTCGGCACGAGCAAGGAGGAAGCAAGAAGGCTTTCCTCAGGCTTTCCTAAATCAAAGTGTGTGAATAGTTGACATTAGGGAAGAAGTTGCCCCCTGCCAGCACACACACACGCGCATGCACACACACGCGCGCACACACACACAAACACACACACACATAATTATTTCTGCCATCCATATCTCCTCAGGGCAACTGAGTTTCTGGTTAAGCCCAGTTCTGAGTCACTGAGGTATAAATTCAACCAATACAAAAACCTTCCTCCTTGACAGCAATCCAAAAAAGCACATATCTGCAGAAGAGATGAAAGGGAAAAAAAAGCTAGGAAAGTATCAGGGCTGACGGCACCAGAGAACATCCTACAGTAGGTATCTCCAGCACCTTCTCTTGGCAACAATTTGCCCTGGCGAAATCAGAGCCATCCCATTCCTGACACCTCACAACAACAAACCCAAGAGGATTAATGCCTGTTCCTGAGAGATGCCAAGCAAACCTCCACTCCCACTTAAGTCAGGAGACTGCAGAGAGCTTTGCACCTGGTGGGATGAGGTCTTTTGGGTCTGGGAGGGAAGATCCCGCTTTATGGCTGGAGGTGAATGACAGCCATCTGAGCCCTTGTCCCATGCTGTGATGGGTGGCAGGGCTGCCGTCTGAGCTGCTCTGGACAATTTTTACAATGGCGCCATTATCCATCAGCCATCTGGCAGGCGTAGCCTCTGTTTTTTCTACATCCAGCCCTGTGTTGGCAGATGTTAGGTAGAAAGGGAGGTTGGCAGGGGGAGGCTGGAGATTTGACATCTCTTCCCTTCTCCTCTTTGCTAACATTCCTTTGGCTTCCAAGTCTGACAAACCAGCAATGGGAGAAGTTTGTTATCAGAGAAGTTCTTTGCAAGGACATGGGGTCATGTGTTTTTCATCCAATTCTGTTAAGACTTCAATGGCAACATAGAAGCACATTTGCCAGGAGTCAGCAAGGAAAAGTCTGGTTGGTAAAGTAACTAGGGGGAAATCTGGGTTTAGTTTTGTTGTGTGTAAGAAGGTAGGAATGATGCTTCCTCCAAAATATCCTTGAGGGTCGCTGATGTTCTTGGTTATTGAAAAACCTCTCCTGAGTGTCAAGGGCAATGCAGCGGATGTAGGGAAGGCAGAGGGGGGATGAAGGTCTTCAACACATTATTGTCACACAAGTTTCACATTCAGGCTGCTGACGGGGGCTGAGCTGCTCCACAGGCACATTTCCTGGAAGGAAAGACTGCATCCTCCCCAAATATGGCCTGATTGCCTCAGATGATGATGCTGTTATTCATTATTTTAAGACCCAAAGCAGGGGTTGAGGTCCCATTGTTCTCAGCACTGTATTAACAGAATAAGGACGAGATGAGCTCTGGTAACCAAACGCAGCAGGAGAGGTTCTCCCTCACACCCAGCAGAGCACTGGTCTCAGCAGAGCTTGTGCTCTGCTGGGCAGATAGGACTGCAGTGGCCAGCATTTCTCCAAGCAGCTGAGTAATAAAAGCGAAGGCAAAAAAGAAAAGCGAACAGGCAGAGGAGCTGCCCAAGGCACTTGCCCACAACACAAAGCGGTGCTCCTCTCCAAATGGGCTCGGTGGCTTCTGCCAAGGGCAGACTCATTGAGAAGCTTGTCCAAAGACAGTGTGTCTTACTCTCTGAGTTTAACGTGACGCCTTTTGGTCTCTGCAATTCCCCTAGCACCTCTCAAAGGCGCATGGATTTGATTTTGGCAGCTGCTCAGTGGGCCACATGTTCAGCTGATTTGGATGATGTGATTGTTTTTGGAAGGACTTTCCAGGAACATTAAAATTGCCTGAAGGATGCGTGTAGCTGGCTGGAGCAGGCTGGTCTGAAAGCAGAAACCCATCCAACTGTGACTAGCTATGGTCCCAGGTGCAGCCCGTTGGTCATGCCGTGCCTTCAGCAGGGTGGGCCTCCACCTCTGGCCAGGACAGACACCCTGAACACAAACCCACCTCAAACACAAACCCATCCCACAAATGGCAGCTGAAAGGAGATGCTGCAGCCCTGCACAAGGTGTGCGAGTCCTGAGTTTGCTCCGGATTATCTGGCAAAAGAGAGAGCAGGGGAGGGAGACATGGAAGAGCAGCCTGAATCTGAATTCCCAGTCTGAGGGCAGGCCTGGAGCAGCATTTTTCAGCTCACCTGTGGTACTTGTGTGCACAGCAGTGCTGAGATGCTGGTCCTGTGATCTGTCCACACTGCTTTCCTCCTCCAGCAGGGCTCAGCTTTTGGACCCACGAAATGAAGACAGGCTGTGTCCCTGCTGCAGCCGTTTCAGAAAGGTGGCACAGAGCTGCACACTCCAGCACTCACAAGGGTCCAGAGGGAGGAATTACGAGGATTTTTTTTAGTTAGCTAGTGGCGATAAAAATGAAGTGATGCTCTTTGGAGTGAGATGCATGGCTCTTTTCCAGCAGAAGGATCTTGATCCTGAACTTCAGCCCAAGGAGCTGTCGTGAGCAATGGCCGGGTGTTGTGCTGGCTACTGAGTCCCCTGCTCTGCCAGTAGCACACTCGAACACAGACTGCTCCTTGCAGGGGGGGAGTAAAGTAGATAACGAAACAGAGAGATTTCCACTGTCATGCTTGGCTGACAACATGCCAGAAATAGATCTCAGTGTTAGGATAGTATTTCTGTCCTCAGGGAAAAAAAAAAAAAGCAGACAGTACTATACCAGCTTCTCTAGATATCATGGAAAGACAAATTTAAAAAACGTTACTTTTGACTAGCAAGATCTAACATAAACAGCAAGAGGAGGATTTCTAAGTGGGTCCACCAGAGTAAAATGAGCACAGTCCTTGTCCTGGTTGCCTGATTTTTCATCTCAGAGTCAGTCCTTTCTTTAGGAGTCTTCTCAGCCAGCTCTCTCCTGTCCATCTCTCAGCATCCCCTGTGAACCTGTTCAACTGACCACCTCACAGGAGGGGCACAGACAAACCTTGCAGCAGAGAAAACTTGAGCTCACATGGGGGTACCTTTCACAGGAGTCTTTTATAGTGCAAACCCTCTCACACAAACATTCAAAACTTCCTTGGAGGCTCACCACATTTCTTTCTTATTTGTAATGGGCTTCAGCAGAACTGATTGTCCATCAAATCCATGTGTCTAAGATCATGTAGTAGGAATCCTGGAGCATGTGTGAAAGAGATTGCATTTTGCTGTTGGATGTGTTAGCTAAAATGCAAATTAGCTGTCACTCTTTGGTAAATTATGTGGTACTAAGCTTTACTATGCTTGCTTCTTTTCCCTTGTGTTACAAATAAACATGCGGGAATGATGGCCTCTCCTACACATCTAGAGATGCTGATAGCTTAGTCAGACAGCAAGATTTGGCTGGGTCTTTCTGTTTATGATAGATTACAGATCTCATAAGTTAAAAACTATGAACCACATGCACATGCTGCTAAGTCCCTCATTATTAGGGGAACCCAAAGAGCCTAAGCACAGCACAGAAACCCAACAGAGAAATGGATATCAGATGGGATATGAAAACAGGACTGACAGTCTGGGGGGAAATTGGCCCCTGTACATCTAGAAATCTGCTTGAAATTGTCTCAGGTAGGAGCTGTGGCCCATTTCCTTACAAGTCTCTGCTAGAAATATGTCAGCTCTCCTCTTTCTATGTTATCAAGTGCTGGTTTTGGCATCACCAAAATCCAGGTCTCAAGCACTAGGTCTCCCTCTAGCAGGCTTTTACAACTGTGCCCAAGAGTGCCTGCCTCTTGCACCAAAATCTTCTGATGGGTGCAAGTATTGTTTGATTACCAGCAATTACAGCAAGACAAAATGAATTACTCACTGCAAGTTCAGTTTACAATAAAGCAGCTGATGCTGGGTCTCTTGAGACAATTAATTCAGCTCAGCTTGGAGAACAACATGACTGTGGGAGCTAACAGCCAGCTGGAGGACTGCAAACAGCCTTGTAGAATGGCAAAGTCGGCAGTTAGTACCTTTTCCTGGCTGGTTGTGTATCTCATACTAATGAGAGGTGACAACCTTTGGTCACTTTATGGGCTTTAATCACAAACAGTGCTCTCAGCAAGTCCCAACAATCTCCCACAACCCAATCTCCCACAGCTTTGCATACTCTGCCATAGTTCCATGAAGCACCCTGTTGCACCGCAGGCAACGAAACACTGACTGCCTGCCAGCACCCTGGCTACACAGAGGGGGTGTATCAAAAATCAGCACAATAGCGTTTCTGTGCATAGCAGAACATTAGCACTCAGGTCCAGCCACCCCTACAGCTTGATCCAGCCCCTGAAAAACACGTGAGTGTGGTATCTTCACTCAGGCCTGAGCCTAACCTCAGGCAGGAGGAGATATGATGGCTGGAAGGAAGACCTGGGAGCCAGCACCAAAATCAGTGTGAGCACAGATGGCTGCAATGGGCCAAAACTCCAGGCAGCACTGGAAACAAAAAGTATCGAAATCTGGGGTTGTGTAATGCAATGAGCCAGCACGTGATGGAGGAAAGCATCATTTCCCAAGGCTGCTGCTCTCTTGCTGTCCCTCTGTCCAAGTGTGCTGTTTGCTGAGGATCTCTGCTTTACACCACTGAGGTCAAAACCTGAGAGATAACACAAGACAGAAACGTAACACGCTGTACAACTGTCTACCAGGCACATCTGGATGCAGTGTAAACCTCACCTCTTTGTCAATATAATAGTATATGCTTATTTCTCCCTCTGGGAAAAGCAAAAACAGTTCAGATCTGTGCAACAACAACAACAAAAACCAAAACAAATCTGCGATTAGTGATGTGAAAATGCTGCTACAGGAGAAGACACTGAAAAATGTGGACTGGTTTAGATAAAGCAGATGAAATATCCAACTCTGTCCAAAACAGAAGCCAAAGCCCCCTTCAGCCAGGTTTTCCTTTCCCCAGGGAAAGGAAAGAAGTACTGAACCGCAGGGCTGCTCATGATGGAGATTACCCCCACTGTTACCTCCTGGATACAAACCTGAAAGTTACAGTCTTCTGTATTTTCAATGGACTTCCCATTCCCCACTCTCCCATCCTGTCACCTGTCGTGTAACAAATATGACAGCTTCTCCAGTTCTCACACCAAGCTCTCCTCTCCTCACGTGGTCCACATCTCACAGATTATGTATAAGAACAGATGTCTGCACTGCTTGCTAATTGGGGATTGTTCCTTTTTATCTCATCACTGGGGCTTGTCCTGGGCAGGGGCTCCCTGATTTCTTTCTTTTTGGTTTCAGAGGGTTTTGTACGAAGTTACCAGGCAGAACTGAAGAGCTGGTCGATGAGGCCTTCATGAATGCCCCAACCTGCATGGCCTGCTGGGCGGTCTGTAGCTATGCAAACACACTGGTAGCTTTTCAAGGATCTTATCCTATCTGCCACAGGCAGCAGGGTTATGCAGGATGTACAGAAATGTGACCCATCAAGTCTCCAGTCCCAGGACAAGGAGGAAAGTGGATTTGGAGTAGAGATGGCTGTGTTTCTCCTACCAGCTCACCCCCTCTGTCAAGTCCCTGAGTGTCAGGGATGAATAAGCCCAGCATGTGCCACAGGCCAATGCGTAATGAGCTGTTTTTATCACCCACTTCTCAGAGCTACATAACATCCATGCACTGTTCTAATCTGCTCCACTCTGTTGTGGTGATGCATGGCAAATCTTCAGCTCAGAGCAGCTTATGCCTCCCTACAGGCACTTCTGCATCACTGCATGGCTGTAAAGAAAGGGTCAGGACATTGCACACAGAGAAGTGCCTCCTGGATGCCTTTGAACAGCTTTTTTTGAGCCACAACAACTCCTGTCTCCCTGCTCTGCTTCCCTCCCTTCCTAATTCACCTTAGCTCCTCTGGTTAAGGCAGCCTGGAGCACAGTGATGGGGCGAATGGCGGGCAAAAGGAAAAGTTATAGTACATCACCCAGATGGACAGAAAGACAAGTGTGGACATTGGCAATGTTGCAGAAGAACAGCTTGCTTGGAAGTGTAGAGAGAGCAAAGAGAGTGCCCCAAAAGCCATCGATGCCACAGTCATGGAGCAGTGCCTCCCACAGAAAGGGAGCAGGGAGGAGGAGGAGGAGAAGATTTCAAAGCAATGTCAAGGAGCTCCAGCTCTGCAAGATGATCAGCTACAGCAATCCCATCCCATGTGTCAAACTATAGTAAGGAACAGGCTTCACAAGCTTCTCAGCACATCTGGCCACACTCATCCTGCCATAAGGCTCATCCCACCGCCTCCTCTCCCCCTGTAGACACAGTGCCAATGGTTCATGGGAGGGCTGAGCTGATGGTGTGATTCTTTCCTACATTAGCCTTTAAGAGGGAAAATAATCCTCAACCAGGACATCCAGCACCTAATAAAAATCGCTAAGGTGATTTAAGAAGACACTTCTGACAGTTTTCCCTAGACCTCACATTTCAGTTACACGTAGCACAAAACCTTCTGGTGGCAGGTGAGGCTACTGGTGAGCATTTCCCAACGCAGGAACACCTTTGGCAGAGGAACGAACTCTCTGGTTGCAAAATAATCATGCAAGCATTTCTTAGATGGCCATGAACAAACCCCCACCAACTTGGAACAAGTTATACAAGCAACAGACCTTCGACTCTGCTGTTGAGCAGCATCTCAGCAGGGAAGTGCTACTTTGCCCTTGCTGCAAGCATCCAGGCATCATTAGCATCCCTAGCGTGCAGAAATCCTCACTGAGGACATGACCTCATTGTTTCAGCGACTGCACAAATGCAGCTAAAAGATGGTCTCTGCCCCCAAAGAGTCCATAATCATGTGTAAAACGCTGGATGGGGAACACAGTCTGATTGAAAAAGAATGTAAAGGAATAATAAGATAATACTGTAATATGTCCTTGGCTTGTCTCCCTTTCCTCAGTGTGTTATTCTCTCAACCCTGATGATGTGATGTCTCATTCACAGTTCTGGAAATGCAGGCCATATATATTCTTGTAACTAAGAGATCAGAGATCATACGCTGGAGTCTACCTGGCACAAGTCAGCTCAGCTTGGCTCATAACTAAATTCCTTTCCCTTCCCTCTTCCATGCTGTGGTAGCCACCTCCACAATCCTTACTGGGCATGGCCCTGGGACATGCTATTCCCCACGCCAAGCCTAGGAAACACAAGTATGAGCTGGCCAACTAAAAGGAAAAGTTTATTATGCCCACTGTATGAGGCTAAGAAGTTGAGGCTAAGACGTGCCTATGGCCACAGGGAAAGTCAATGGCAGAGACTAGACTTTCATTTCCAAGGGTCAGACCAGGAGACAAAAAGAAGCAACTTTCAGGTTACGATTAGCCCTTATAGTATCTGTTGCGTTTTTAACACATCATTCAGAATTAGTTGTCACCTAAGGTTCAACTTCATAAGAGTACACAGACGCATAACTCCTAACATCCTGTGCTGTGTGCACTTGTGGGTCTTGCCAAGCTGAGAGGCAAATCGGCTGCACAGGCCAACAACCACTGCCACGCACAGCAAAGCCGCTTTCTTAATCCACTGGAGGTGTTTATCTCCAGTGCTATGGCTTGTAGTATAAGGAACATGGATCTGGGGGCCCTAAGTATCACAGGGCTCCCATGAATCACTACTTCTTTGAATTAGGAAGCAGCATTTGTCACACCTCCATTAAGCAATTATAACCAGCAGCTTTAAGCTAAAAGATCACATTGCCTGGACGTGAGGCTTTACTGTGCGTGGCTACAATGGCAGAAATGTCATGCTGTTTGCTTGCGCTTCTGTCCTTCCTCTCTGCTGCTGTGGAGGATCTGCAGGGAGAGAGCAGGGAAGGGATTTATTTTTTTGGGTGGTACAAAGTGAGTGGGGAACAGTGAGAAGAGAACTGTTGATTTGACCTTGAGCGCTGGGAGAAAGCATAACACACAGTCTGTATACAGTTTCCTCTTGAAGAAAAATAATAATAATAATAAAAAATCTGTTTGTTCCTCTACCAGAGAAGACTATAAAAATCTGCTCCTGCAAAGCTGAAGTGGATTTCACAGCCAAAGCAAGGTCATTTAGAAACTGTTGCCAGGTCAAGTTTTCACTTTGAACATTTTCACAGTTAGAGGAGGATCCAGAACATGTAAGAAAACACAGCCCCACAGTTTCCACTTTAATCTGCTTCTTGCTTGAACTATAAGGTGCAAAGAACAGAGGAGGACTGAGGGGGCTGGAGTGGCAGGGCTTGGGTGATTTGTTTATCTAGAAAATCTTTGCATCTGCTCTTTTGAGTGAAGTTCCCATTGCTTTTTTTTTAACTCCATTTTCCAGCTGTGTAGCACAAAGCACATGCAGGTCAACAGCTTTGCTGAAGATCACAGAGTGAGTCAGTGGCTCTGGAGAGATCAGAGCCAGGACCCCACTGTGTGCCAGCTCTTTGTGCTTCCCTCTGGTTTTAAAATTCGTTTCAATCCCAGGTGCTAAAACAAGGTGAAACAGGACAAATTCCAGACTGCGACTTTGGCAGAGGCTTCCTAAGGACACAGTGAAAATGCCACCACAATGCCATGACACCAGACACCACGGATTAAATGGTGCTCAGTGATATTTATGCTTAGGGGTGTGGGCATTTCTGTGTCCCCAGGACTTTGCAATAGCTCTTCAACCCACTGGCCCATTTCAACCACATCTGACAGCACCGCGAGGTCCTCCAAGATGTAACATTTCTGCAGCTTTCATGAAAACTGGCAACTAGATAAAGGAGAGAAATGGAAATGAAGCACCCAGTATAGGAAAAGGTGACTCAGCCACAGCATCAGCCACCAGTAAATCCACCCAAAAAGAGCAGGGGGCACAAACTTGCACAAGCAAGTTAAAGAGGAAAGGGACTCAAGCACCAGCATGTGGCTGTCTGTGCTCTCTGACTGTCATAGCATCCTCTGTGCCCTGGGATGGGTACCACACAGGCAAGAGATATGCCCAGGCGTAGGATGGGCAACATCCTCCTCTTTGGGTGGGGGGGGACACAGAATGAATGTGCCGTGTGATCACAGATGTGATCTGTGCCATGCCACAGGGCTCAGATCCTCCAGACTGACATTGGGTGTTCCTTTTTCTTTCTGATTGAACAATTAATTTACTAAAGGCGACCTCTGCCTTTTCCCGCAAATTACTATTTCTTTGTGTTCATTTTAATCAAAGTTCTGGCCATAAGTTTTAATTTCTGAAATGGCTAAAAAAGAATTATTTAGAGAGCTGTTTTGAGGTATTTGCAAAAAAAAAAAAAAAATATCTGACAATTTTGCCAGCAGTGGATCTCAGTTTGTTATTGTAGGGTCACCCGAAAGTAATGGCTGGCAAGAGTGAAAGTAATTTGCAAGCCCTAAGCTACACTGATTAATTGTGGCCAAGTTGCATAGCGATAGTGGGGTCTTTTATTGGGAGGTCACCGAAGGGTACGGGGCTGAACAGAACAGATCATTACTGGAGGGCTGCTAGTTAACAGAAACTATAGAGCTGTTTATGAACAGGGGGCTCGGCCGGTCTGAACAGGATATTCATCGACACTGCACTACAAAATGGTTCGTTGTTGTGGTCATGCACTCTGGGCTGCTAATATTCGTGGGTGCACTTGTGTGGACATGTTCAGTTTATTTAGAAAATAAGGGCATTGAGGCACTTGTTTTCTGAGGGAGGAAAAAAAAAAAGCACAGCGTAAGAATGACTCCAACTGTGCAAATATTGAAGGGAAAGAAAGGAGAACTTCTCATTCTCCTTTTCACAAGTTTTTAAATGACAAAGCGAAGGATGTGAAACGCTGGGCAGAGCTGTGCTTGCCATCGCCTGGGGTCCCCCGCGCAGCAGAAGGCTGCTAAACCAATAATCTTGCTTTCCTGACCTTGCAGTCTCCTCACAAATCCTTTCTACTTTAGCAGAATTTGTTTCAGAGAACTGGGCTGTGTAATCTGGTACTCTGGTAATGTCCTCGTTTAACAGATTCAAGGCCAAATCCTGCTCGTACCTTCACTGGCATCGTCACATTGCTTTTGGTGTGACTGTTCTGGCTGAAACCAGACCGTGACTTTTTCCAATTAATCTCATTCCCCCTTCCTATTGTGTTTCATTTTATGGTGCCCTGGAAACTGGAAAACCTAAGTGTCTTCAGCCATCTGATGTACAGGAAATGTAGTTGCTTAACTAATCTTTTCCCTCAACAGAGTTTTTTTCTTTCTGTTTTGAGTTTTTTTGTTTTTTTTCAGAGCTGGCCTAACAATGCTTATGGAAACTGGTTATGGCAGAGGGGAAAAAGATTAGGGATGGTAACTCAGCAGCCACATACATCATGCTCGGTTAAAACCATATCCAGGCAGCTCCAGGAATAGAAGTCCTGAGTCCAGTCTTTGTCAAAGGCACTCTCCAGCTGCCCTTTCAGCTAAAAGAGCCACCATTCTGGCTCATCCACCAGCTGGAGTGGATGCAGGCACAACTGTGCCTAAGACATCCCGTGCAGGCTGCAGGTGTACCAGGGTGCATCCGCCCCTGCCTGGTCCTGGAAGCTGAGCAGCTGTTGGCTGAAGGGTTCCCAAGCCTGTTGGAAAAGCAGCAGAGTACAAGGCATGAAAGTCAGGCTCTTTTGGAGGAAGGACTGAAGGCATTAGCCCTGCGAGCACTGGAGCAGTTGCCACTCAGTCAAGTGACCTTGGAAAGGACAGGATTTCTCAATATCAATCAAAACTTGCACCTATCTTTAACCATTAAAGAGCTCAATGAATACCTTCAACCAGACAAACAGCTTTTAGATGTGTAAAGAGAGGTGGGTTGGAGTCTGCAGGCATAGCTAGTCAGGGTGTACAGGCTCCAACATTGATTTGGAAGAGTGTGAGTAAAGTTGAGGACGAGATGGTGGAAGGATGGAGATGAAGGTCTCACAGGACTCTCACTGTGACCTCTCCAACATCTTGCACCACTGCACCTGAAATATGTTCAGATTTAGGAAGGCTGTAGTGGACAGTGAAACGTACAGGACAGGGTCTGAAAACTTTGCTCTTTGAAAAGATGAGACTTCAAGAGGCAGACAAGAAGGTCTTCATGGAAAAGATGGGAAATCAGGCAATGTGCTGTTCACAGACCTGGAGGCCTCAGAAAAGCATCAAGGATCTAGCAATTTGTGGCTTCAGACACAGCAATAGTGGAGAGAATAGCTACAGGAGCCAGTCACCTGGGAAAGCTGATACAGTAGAGTTTATATTGGATCAGGCTGTCCTGAGGGATTTCTGCAAGAAGATTGAAAAGGCTGCTGAAAACTCCGGAAGAAGAGTGCTAATGTGCCATAAAAGTGGGAGGCACTTTTTTTTTCCTTTGGCCTAAATTTATGCACAGACGTCACAGATGAAGGCTTCACAGATGAAGCTCTTGTCCTGAGGAAGAACCCATCACTCTGGTCTATGAATGTCGGCAGAGTTGGCATCATGGCCAGGATGCTTTGTGTACTATGCTGCATCATGTGACATTTCAACATCAAGAGGAGATCTCTGCTCCTCTTCCTAACTCCACTGAAAATTGCCTACTCTTCGTGGCACTATGTCCTCCAAGTCTACCCTGTCAAGTTGGTCCACATTTCTCTTGAGCCCTTAGCCTTCTGTTGCCCATTTTGTACACACTGGCTCAATCCCAGGCTCCCTTCTGAAATGTAAAAATTACCTGCCCTAAAGGAAGCCCAATGTCTTAAGGCATCATTTACATCAGACTTGCTCCAGACAGAGGGATGGTGACCAAAGGTCCATGGATCCCAGTGGAATGTGAGACCAACAGGTACAGAGAAGCTCTCCGGGCATTTTCTTTTGCAGGAGGACTTGATTTCCTCTCCCTGCTCCCATTACCCTCCTCTTGCCAAGCAGCATGCAGTTGGCTGGCGTTTTCCCGAGACCACTGCAAGAAGTGCCTGCAAAGACGCGATGTCACGTGTGCCAGAGCGTGTCTCTGGTCTGACTGAGTTCCTGTCAGCCTGATGCGCATGGGGAATACTGAATTAATTCCTGATGCCGCTACATGCATCACGGCACAAAGTTGTCACCCACTGGCATTAGTGTTGAGTCACCACATTCCCCCATGCTGCAAAAGTGCAAGAAACGTATTCATTTCCCAGCATAGACCCACAAGGGTGCTGGCTCCTGCTGAGAAACCCATATGCTCTGCTCAAACTCCTGATGGCTTTTCCAAGGAATTAGCACCAACGCAAGACACAAGCAGGTCTGCCCTTCCCTCTCTCTTTCATGGGCTACCATGGTAACAGGAGAATAGAAAGATTCCCAAGAAACCTATCTGCCCGCCCCAGGTTGTGAAACTTAATTCATATAAGGCTGTGGAGATTACCCCCTCCAAAAAAGAAAGGGGAAGAGGGGGAGGAAAGAAGGAAAAAATGATGGTCCGGATGAAGTTCAGGCCTTTGATGGCCTAAGTCTGGGAGCTCAACAGACAGCTGAACATTTAATGCCCCACTACTTCTGTACTGGGCACAGACTCCGTTTTTCCTCACTGCCTCCTGGATTGCATCTCATCTTATTTCAACTACCTTCTTTCTGCAGTATGCTGTAATACCACTTTTTATTATTTCTTTTAATACTGAGTGAAACCATGACAGCTTTTATGGGTCAGTCTCAATCCTATGGACCAGGGTGTCCTAGGGTTGTCCATCAGAGGGTGGCAAGGACTCTGGCTGGATAATCTGTGAGTCATACTCCGCTCTGCCAGCAGGACTGGCAGAGCAGAAGCAGGACTCAGGATGCTTCCTAGGAAAAACAAAGTGCAAGGGAAAGGATTCGCAGGGTGAAAATAACTCCCCTTACCAGCAAGGTGAGGGAATAAGAGTGACAGACTGGTAGCAAGGCCCTACAGCTCTTGGCCCAAGTGCTTTTGCTACTACTGCACAAGTGGGGCAATGAGGGAGCCACCACTGCAAGCCATTTGTCCCTGGCTTACAAACACCTCCTATGGCTCTCTGCTGTGATGACTACACCTGTCTATGTTAAGGGAGCCAGCAACTGGAGAGCAGAGGAGAATGCTGGAAAAAGGGAGGGAGGAAGGCTGTTGGTCCTAGGTGGACAGACAGAGGGATAATTATTGCCTTTAGTGTCCTGGGGGACAAGTAAATTGCAAGGGAAGTTGTAATATGCCATAAAATAACTATCTCTTGTTGAGGCTGTGATTTGTCACAACCAGGAGAGTTATGAATTTTAGTTCAAGAGTCGGTATTATTTTAGCTCACCCTTGAGGATCAGGATTCACACGCTGGAGATGAAGGGGATGTTGCATAAGAATGTTTCACCACTGGTAGGTGGGTGTTTCTCCTCTTCACTGAGTGATCTGTGTGATATGCAGTTTTAGGGAGGGCATTTGGTATAAGGCATAAAATATATCACATTACAGGTGAGAATATGTGGGATCCAAAGCTTTTGATGGGTCTGAAGTGGGACAGCTCTGAAAACAGAGATAACTGAGTCAATGACAAAATATGTTATTTTAATTCCTTTGAGGTTTTGCTTCTGATGAGGTCCCCACACCTCTGGCTTAGGCTAGGAGAGGGGGTTTCAAGCAGCAAATGTCTAGCGCAGGCAATAAGAGGAGATAATAACTTGGACCGTCATACAAGGGAGAGATCTGTCGGGGACCTCAGCACTGCAGGAGAGTGGGGAGGACGGTGGCATCGGAAAGAGGCACCAGAAGAAGGGGCTGATTGGAGAACAGCCGAGTGCCTTTTGACATCTCTGCTCTCTTCCCTAATTGCTACAACCCTCTGGATAAATCAGGAATGGTCTGGCCCACAAGGTCTACTCCAAATTGCTGTGTTTATCCATTAGACCCTTCCAAGCAAGGGCATGTTCCCGGGAGCTCTGAATGAGGCTCAGCCCAGCCTATGGCCAGGAGATGGCATCTCTTAATTCTTCTTTGCCTTGAGTAAGAGCTGCAGACATCGCCCCCAGTACTGCATCCTCCACCCAGCCTCTGCCGTGCTCTGGACTGTCAGGGGAATGGCTTAACAAAACATGGCACTGAAATTAAGCCTCAGAGAAGGTGGAGAATTGGCAAGCTGAGGTAGGAGCTTGGTGGGAGCAAGCTTTGCTATCAAGGGGGTAAAGCCATCTGCTCTCCCTGCACACGCACATTGTCCTCTCCATCCACTGGGGATGGAGATGTCCCAAGAGCAGCTTCATGTCATGAAGGACTTGTTCTAGAGGAAAAGCAAAGGCTGAAATGTGCACACAGGTTCCCCTGCAAGAGCTGATCCCACTACTTGTTTGCAATGTAACCATCCGGAAAAGGGTAATTATTGTAAATGTAATTAATAGTGATCTGGGAAGATTATAACTTTCTCTCTCTCTTCTTCTTTTCCCCTGCCCTCCAAATTTTCTGGCGGTGCTTTTTTTGGCAACCTCAAAACAGTAATTTGATGCAAACTCTGGCCACAAATCCAATGGAGCTTGATAGGACTTAAATGAGGGGAGCAGGGATAGGCAGGGGTGATTGCCTTAATAACCACTCTTGGAGAAATGCCATTGATGTGTTTTCATTACTCGGAAGAAGAAGAAAGCCAGAAGGAAAACAAGTGGCAGGACAGCCATTAGAAAATAACTATGAATAATTATAGAGCGGGAGTAAGGGGAAGTCCGGGGAATTACTTCAGGGATATAATCATGAGCCCACATCCAGGCCAGTTACTGGCAGCTAAGAAGAGGATGTATCCAAGCAGCGTTTGAGGGCCCCTCTGGTTTCGGTCCGTCTCCATCCAGTCTTGCATGAGCCTGCATCCCCCTCACAGAAGCTGTTGTCCCCGGTGTCACAGCAGGACCCCAAAACGCTCCACATGTTCCTGACCTTACAGTGCTCTGCAGACCTTCATGGATGAGGCTCCATGCATGTGTCTGGGACAGGATGGAGAGGGTATTTTCCTTTCACAACAGAGAAGCTAAGGGTCTAAGCTGCTGCCTTAGAGGTATCCCACCACCAGAAAGCTCTGCAAGAAATCAAGGTGTGGTAGTCAAAGGGAAGAGAAAGGAAAAAAGTTTTCCCTAGTGAAAAGGGCTATAAATGGAAACTCCAGCCAGCCAGCTCCTCCCATCTCCAAATTTCAGAATAGTTTGGAAGTCCCTGGGAACTTCTGCAGCACCTCAGCAGAAAAGACAGCCTGGTTTCTGAGCACTCTTCAAGAGTCAGGCTGTAAAGATCACATCTCCTCATCTCTAGGAAGTCTCCAGACCACCCACACCCACTCCTGTCAATGGTGCAACCAGACACCCACTCCTGGGGCTCTCTATGAAAATTACACCTCCCTGCCCTTTAGAGAGGGGTTTTGGTGTGTTCCTGGTGGTGATATCTATTCAGACAAGAATTATTCCGGACAAGCAGCAATGCAAAAGGAAATTAAAAGCCTAAATCCATCTTTGCTCATGCATAGAGCAGAAGGGTATCCAGAGTGGCTGAAAGCTGAAAAATGAAAAAATAGGTTATTTTCACGCCGACTCCTTGAGCGCTATGCACAGGTTCAGGAATGAATGTGTACAGCAGGCTTGGAGGGAGGCAATGGTCACAGTCACGAGTCACCTCCTCCAGGTAAAGCAGTGCTTACTGCCAGTTCGAGGGGCCAGGCAGCAGGCAAAGGGCATCCCACACAACACCCAGCACGTTCTGCAAGAGACCTCTGGATTCTCAGTCAATTCCAAGCATATTTTCTACCCTAAACCATTACCCTAATACAGCAGGACCTGCAAAACGTTACAGGGGCAGAAAGGAACGTCCTTCTGAAGACAACTCCTTCTTCCAGGAGATGCCCCTCTCCCACCACAGCAACAATCTATTGTATTTCTGGGTCACCCATCACCATGGCATCCATCTGCACAGCAAGGTTTCTAAAGCTCCTTAGTCTATGCCAGAGTCACTGCAACCCCCTGTATTTTATTGCAGTACAAGGTAAATAATTAGACAATACCTCCAGAAGACAGCAGGCTGGGGCATCTGTTCCAGTTTCCCAGAGACCATCTGAATTTATACTCTTCCTTTTATTTATACCATTTTTTCTTCTGGTTATTGACGATGTTTCTCATTTGTTTTTTATTAGATGCAGGTGTTTTCTGCACTTCAGCTGGGAGCACTTTCCCTTTTCAGCCAATTCCAGATCTATTTTGCATCTCAGTCACCTTTTGACTGTGATACTGTAGAGGCAGAGAAAGAGAGAGAAAAAGAGAAGAGAAAAAAAGAGAGAGCTACCATTTTTTGCTGCCTCAGCAAATGTGTGTTGAAGTGTTTCAGTGATTCAGCCGGTGCGTCTGCCTGAGGCCAAAGGAGAGGCATTGTCTGAATCTAAAACAATTAATAACAAAAAAAAGAATGTGTGCAGCACGGAGCAGGGAAAGGTGGAGCTGGAAAGCGAGCGAATCACAGGGATATTTCCAGCTTGCAGAGCGCCTTGACAAGATCTCCATCTGCTTTCAAAGACAGCCCTTTCAACCCACACAGATCCCCCATGTGTACTGGGAGGGACACCAAGCAGCTCGCCCCATGTCTGGGGACTGCTTTCAGTCCCTTCAAGAGCCACCAGCAATGCAATGATCTCTGCTCTCCACTCTGTCCAGGAAGGCGCAAGGGATAACCTCTGTTGTCTGCTCGTGATGAAACATCTGTCTTTTCTGTGTTAGCAGAAGAAACTAACTTCGTCTGTGCTCAAGCAATAGGAATTTGTCCCCTGAGCCATTTCTGCCTCTATCATTTAAACATCTAGCACAGCTTTTGCGCTTTAGTCCTTGTGAAAGACTCCAAGGACCTCCTGATGCTCAGGATCCGATGTCCCTCACTTACTGGATCTCCCCACCTTGCAAGCAGACTCGGGTGGGCCACAGGGAAATGGAGGCACCCCAGTCACCAGTCACCGCTGGAAATCTTGGCAGCCGAGCCTTGATAATGTGAAACAGAGCCAACACGGCCCCACAGAACACCCAGGCGCTGATCTGGTGAAGGGAGACTCCATTTCTACATGCGGTTTAAAATTGATACCCCCATGAGGCGTGTTAGAAAGCAAAACATTGATGCTGTCTTCACTGGAAGCATCAGTTGCTTTGTTTTTTTAATGACACAGAAAGCTGCTTGCAAAGAGATAATTTTATTCAGCCTAGCCCTTGCTGGATGACGAAGGAAGTCCTTGGAGGTGACTCTCCAACGTATCCAGTATGCCACCTAGCCCTCGATAGCTCTACTACACCCACCGCTGCAGGATGGTCTGCTCACGCCTGCTGGAAAGGGGCTCCCAGCATCAAGCTATGAACACTTTGGGTTTATCATGACAAGGAAGAAGGCACTGTCCAAGGGAAGGACAAATATCTTGGGAAGAAATTGCATTTTACTTCTGACACTCAACCCAGTCTCCATGCAAAGTGAAATACCATGTCGGTATGTGCACCGCCTGCTGTCACTCGTCTTTCCTTTTTGCACTTCTGTCACAGATTTGCCCCATCAGTTCTACTTTTGTCACTTGTCATTTTTGCCTCCAAGGATGAAATACTGTCCTTTCTTCATAACAATGTTTCAGGCACCTCATTTCATAACCTGCTGGGTGGTTTTTAATGCTTGCACATGAAAAAAATATACTTTATAAATTATTTTGCTAATGAGTTTCAGATCTACAAAATCTGGACAGTGGTTTTGGAGGGAGAAGGAAAAAAACCTCACTCTTGTATCTGTGATTCAGCTCTTAATCTTTCTAGATTGCCAGAACTTGTTTGATGTTCTAAGTGCCTCCAAAACACACAGATTAGCCCAGACTGATTAAAGCATATGTTCCATCCTCTTTATCATACCCAGGAAAGTCAGGGCTTTTGCACATTAGAGTGTGCACATAATGAAGTGTGACATATCTGATAAGTAAAGAACAGTAACTGCTTTCCAAATAATTATTTATCTTTCGCAACAAAGAGCCATATATAACTCATGGAACCTATGGCAATGAAGTATATTAGAAGATGCTAGTAGAAACCTTGGTTTCCTCCGAACGCGCTCTGTTCACTCCCCAAAATAAGGAAGCATGTCTTATAAAACATGATCGCGATCTCCCCTGGGAGAGCATAAGCCAGGAGAAATGTGATCTTTGTTAGCTGCAGGCTCTCCTACAGCTCAGGACCAGCTGTATGCAGCACACTGCCCCACTGCTGCCTTACTCTCAAAGGGCTTTGAGTCTTTTTGGAGTGTCAACAAAAGGTGCCAAAAAGACAGCGGATGGGCACACCCCAGGCATTCACCTGCAACTCCTGGGCTCAGTGGTACAATGCAGATGGTAGCCCCAAGATCCTCATGGCTGAGGATACTTTCATAATGTGGGAGAAAACCCACCACCAGGGCACTTCTCATGGCTAAACCTTTGTCATTTTTTGGTTGAGGATATGACTCAGCTTCCAGGGGTGCTTTTGTGGATGAAGACTCTCGCATCACAGCGTAGGAGTGAAACGAGGGATGGCCGCTAGGCAACTTCACACCACCTGGATTCTGTCCTGCTCTGAAAGCCCAGGAGAAAGTTTCTGGACAGCCCTAAGTGAGAGCAGCTTCCCCAGGGATCCCTCGCAGGATCTCTCCCCCACAGCGATCCAGCCGTGCCCAAGCCTCCTATGCCAGGGCTTGCAGCTGGGCTGGCTGGAGGCAGTTCTCTACATGCCTCACCATTTTGTGTCTTGCAGACTGGAGTGGGAGTGAAACCTCCCCTCCACCCCCTAGATATCTCACCGTCTCCACACCAGGTATTAATATACGGGGCACACTGTTTCTTAAGGGGTGGAGGAGAGAATGAGGAAAGCAAATTCTCTCCTGCTCTAAGTAAGCCCTCTCACAAAGAGCTCCCAGATCTCCAGGTGAAGCGTGGTTGCTCTCTGCCCAGTGCTATTTTTCTGCAAAGCACCCATTCAGACCAGTGGCAGATTCTCATAAAAATCAGCAGCAGGATGCAATTAATATGCTGTAAAAGTACTAACTGTCAACTGGAGAAACGATTTAAAACCAATTCTAGATAAGATCCTAGGGGATTGCTTTTCTTACCTTAAAGATGCTTATTTTTTGGCAGTTAACTGTGATTTAAGCAGAGATTCAGGTAGTATTAAATAAAACCTCTGGAAAACCTCTTGGTAGAAAGAAAAGGGGAGAAAAAAGCTTAGAAATGTGGATTCTTTTTTGAAAAGGGGGAAGGACAGGAGGGAGCTGATCTTTACTTCAGAACCCACATGGGGGAGGAAGGCAATAAAACAAGGAACACCTGAGAGGTGCAAAAAAAGTCGTGAGCATGGAAATTTCGGAGAAGAAGGAGTTAATGCTTTTAAGCAACCATCCCTTCCTCTTACCATAGATAAGGGTGCATTCTAGTGGCAAAATTCATGCAATGCAGTTGCACAGACGACTGATCTAAAAAGAAACCTGGGGAATATGAGGGTTTGCAGGAGTGTGTGCATATGTGCAAAGGGAGGGGGTTTGCCTTGAATCGCATGTAAACCTCACCCAGAATTGCCTGATCCCTTTTAATGTCCCCCAGCCCTGCAAGGTAACTCTCTCTGCTGGTGAGCAAGCTCCCACCCCTTCGCTCAGCCATTCCTCTTGGCTGGGTTCAGCTCATCCCTCTGCTCCAGGTGTAACAGCCCGGTGCGGTGTGCAGCTGCCTGGGCGGTCCACGGGGCTGCACACTGCAATTTTGGAGATTCCCTTTGCCAGGCTTCAGCTTCCCTGCTCCCAGCAATTAATGAGCACTGAGGGAGGCAAGTGCGAAGGACCACGGCCTGGAGAGCTGTAACCCTCAGGAATGCAGCGGTGGAATAAAAGACAACAAACCCTAAGCAGCCTAGGACAGAGGATGAGAGCACTGCAAAGCGCTTTTATTTTTCCCTTCTCCTTCTCCACTTTGTTCAGGGCAAGAGGCAGGAGAAGAATGAGCTAAAACGTGCAAATTGGACTTCACATGGCAAAATTCCCCTTGTTTTCTGGCATGCCATAAGCAACAGCGAACTTTTCCAAGGAGGAATCTAGCACAGTTCTTACAAGCAGCCCAGCCCTCCCTCCTGCTCGCTGTCTGCCTGAGTTAACCCTTGCTATTTTGGGGGTGTCAGAGGCACACCCCGGCACTGGGCAAAGCCTCCCTGCACTTTGACCCCTCGCACAGGGGCAGGAGAAGGCACCTGAGCACCCTGCACGCACACAGGCTCCTTCCAGACCAGGGTGGGTGAGAGCGGCTCCCTGGCGTGCATCCAGCCATCTCCCCGCTGCACTCACCTTTGGAGCTCATCGGTAGGGGTGCACACCGGCGCCCCCCTCTCCGAGGGTCCCCAGCCCGCCAGCTACCCTTGGGGGTCCCTGCCCCACCAGCACAGGGTACGGCGTGCAGGATCAGGCCCTGCTAACTCAATATTCCCCCTTCCTCCCCAAACCTCAGAGTCCTGACCTCTCCCTCTCAGACTCCCTGCAGCCCAAGGCTGCCGTGCAACACCATTGCAACCACTCTTCCAAGTCTTGGGTTTGGTTTTTGCCTTGGTTTTTTTGTTTTTTGGGTTTTTTTTGCTTAACCCGTAAAGATCTGAACTTCCCCCC
>NW_010190028.1:0-62333 GCF_000695765.1 Mesitornis unicolor
TATATTATATAATTATATATAAGATTGTGCAAAAGATAATGTAAATAGAAAAAAAGACAGAATTTAAAATGAGTTTCAGGTTAAAACTTGCTTCACGGAAAATATGGCTTTGAGCTAAAATTGACTATTGCAGTTTGGTGAACCCTGCTGGGAAGTACAGAACAGTGGGAACCCTGTGTTTGAGATACTTTGCACATTTAAACATATTTTGCACATACAGACTTAGACCTAGGTGACAGAAGAATTCTAGATAGCACACGAATGAACAAATGGTAAACAATAAAAAATAGTTGCTAATGAACTCTGCATTTTTGCTGTTGTCACTCTAATACTTATTTAGCTCTTGTCTATACATGAATAATGGATAGTTCTCTAAAATCTTCCTTAAGTTCCATGGAGTCTTCTCAGAAGTGACTATATATGTATTTTTTTATTTTCATGCTTGTAGGAGAGCCACTCTATTACAGAATATATTGTTAATTAAATTGTATTTCAAAATCCAGGTTTTATATAAAGTCTCTTCCCTCCAGACATCAAAAGGCATTGAGATCAATACTAAACTGAAAAACTAAAGGCTAAGTATTCTTCAGCTGACTGAGAAGACAATGTTAGACAGGAGTGAGCATAGTGCCTCCTGAGCCAGTCTTGCCAATGAGCAATTTTACTTCAAGATGCAAAAGGACTGCATACATTCACTTATTAGTGTCTGTTGCCAATCTTGCGTTGCTCTGGACAATACCAGAACATGCAAAAGATTCAGTTAGTACATATTATTGTTAGCTCTTAGGACACTCATTAAACTGGAAGATATCTTCATTTTTGGAGTAACAACTCTTCTGTCTAAAATGTTGCTGAATATTCATCTTCAGTGACATTTATAAGATTGCCTTTTATATCTTCCTGGTTTACTCCCCAGTTATTTATTTTCCAGTCAACCACTAAGTACATTCCTGTAAGTCCTTTATTTTTTTTATAAGAACTAGCTAGCTGCCTGTAAATCCATGAAAGTTGCTTTTTATTATTTATTGTGTTATGTGGTTGAAAAGCCAGCTTGTACTCTAATGTATGTAACTGCTTTAGTCCAACAAGGGAGTGGGTCAGCTCCAAAGGAAGGATTAGGTGTACTGTAGGTGTTGTCACACGCCTGCCCCTGTCTGCCCTAGGACGTGTTCAACCTACAAGGAACACCATTTCAAATGATGTTTCCTTGTTATATGCTCAAAATTACTGTTCTCTTCCTGCCTTGAGTGGGCACATGCCTCCCTTGGAGGAGAGATTTGAAGCCTCAGCTCCTCTTCCTCTACTCTTTTTCACTGTTGGCTTGAAACAGGGCATTAATAACCAAATGCAACTGAAGGAGCAGAGAGAGTGTGTCAGTAAAGTAATTTGATTTGGCTCGGGTGTTCTGACTCCAAACCTTATTGCCGCAGCCACAGCGTGCAAGGGCCACCGGTGTTGCACCTCAGCAGGGAGCAGCTGGTGCCTCTCATGCGTCATCAACATAATCATGTAATGAGTTCAGACAGTGACACCCGCTTGGCCCCACCACCCCGTGGGGATTACACCCCTATCACCTCCAGCCTAATCTGCGGCCCAGGGGAGCACAGGTGTAACTGAGCACCTAATTTGGCCCTGCGGCACTGTTATTCTTGGTGATGTGGAAAGTGGTTTGACCTGATGCTTGAGGCACAGAGCCTGGGACTGAGTCAGGAACTGGAGGAGTCCTCATTTCAGCCTGAAAACTGAGTGTGTTTGGGACATGAATGTGATATCAGTCCGTGTAACATGTTTTTCAATGTTTTCTGGACTTCCAGCCTATCTGATATAAACCTTTTGTCTCGTCTCATCCAGTATTTGCATATTCTTGGCTTTGGTTTAATAAATTGAGCATTTTGCTCTACAAGTAACCCTTCCCCAGATTTCTAAAAAAATGCCTTTATCACACTGTCATGATGAGAGACATCTCAGAGAGATGGGTTGTCTTCAGGTTTGCTAGCAGAAGGTAGCTGGTCTGGATGTCTCTAAACTGTAGATTAACAGGATTCAACGTAATCGACCCACTATCTCTGACAAGGAGAAAGTGCTTTGGTTTGACTTTAGAAACTAGTTTTCCATGTTGTACCAATAAAGCCCATAGAACCAAAACTTGGGGTTCCAGAAGACATAGAAGGCCCTGTGTAGCTGCATTGTCCCCTCAAGATATGGTATCATTGGCATTGTCCTGGCTGTTGCCTCTGACTTTTTGGAAGAACAAGTTTATATCCCACATGGTTCTCCCCTCATTTCTTTAGTTCAGTTGGTGAGTTAATTTGTTATTTACAATGACTTGTGAATAGTAGATAGACTTGATATGGTTTTGATGAGATTATAAATGTGTTGAAAGGAATACCAACAGCTATTTGACTAATACTGCATAATATTTTGATCAAGAAATAAGTCACATTCATGTCAGTATCTTATAACAGTTGTTTCCAGTGTCCAAAATGTAGTTGTTTCTGCTGGAATCTTGCAGAAAATTTTTTCCATTCGAAACCTCCTTCTAAAGGCTAAAAGCAATGGAAGATACAGCAAGAGGACACTCTGATTGTCCTATAATTGCCCAAGGCAGAGTCCCAATATTTTGTTTTACCTGTCAAAAATGGATATGTTTTTGAGTTTATAAATACCTTGTTGATTTAGGATTTCAAATGTGTTCTTTTGGAAATGCCATTGAGGGCTTTACTTTAGAGGTATGTTCATGCTTGCTTGAAGTTTCCCAGCTCTCTTAGCTTTTATCCTTTGAAACATGCATACTTTGTATTTGAGAGCTAATTTTTGTGGAAAGTACAGAAATATTTTCAGCTAAGTGTTGTGGAAATGAGCATAAAGGAGGAGGAGGACTTTTACTGAAAAGATGCTTGAAAGAAATTACTGCAAACAGTGATATCTGAAAAGAAAAACAATCTTCAGGGACTAGAGGTTTTATTCACTTACAAATAGATCCACATGAAATACTTAGAAATTGACATTTCCAGGAGTTGCAGTCACCTAATATAATTAGCTGCAGGCTAGATACAGAGAGATACTAGATTCTTAAAAAGATATTAAAGTGTAATTTAAGTAGCAGCAACATGAATAGAAGTGTTTTACCTTTCAAACCCTGGTTTGTTAACAGCTGCATCTATTAATCTGGAAAGGTTGCTATGCACATTGCCAGCCTATTCTAGGATTGTTCATGGAGATGTCGTGTTTCTTTTTAAGTGTTTTCCTTAGACACATACACAAAAGAATGGGCTTGGGCTTGGGCTCCTAGTTTCTCCCTGAGCCCAGGTCCTTGCCATATTCCCTGTTTGAAACTTCCACTGTTCTCTTTCTTCTCCTCAACACTATCTAACCTTGTGATTTAATAGTTTCTTTGCTTTGTTTTGGCCTGGTTTTTGCTAGGAAGTTCCCTAAGTAGCAAAAAGACTGATCCATAATTGACCTGTCTTTCATTCATGCATGCATGCATGCATACTGGTGCTGCAAGTGCATCTGAAAGGCACAGCGGTCCCTTCCCTCCCCGTGGCAAACAAATGGTGACAAAGTGTATTCCAGAAGCTCCAGCAACAGGGAGAGACCTGGGAGAGAGGGATTGAGCAGTAGATTGAAAATGTCCCTATAGGCAGCTTATTCTGAAGAGAAGTTGCAGGGAAGCAATCTTTTTTTCAAGTTTTTATCCTTATGTACATTCAAAACCCATTATTTCACCCCTCCCTCAATTACCAGATTGCACTTAACAGAAAACTGTAACCCTTGAGCTCCCTAGTTGTGTATGTGTTGTCTCATCAAATTCATCATGGGCTGGCCTGGAGAACAGAAGTAGTATACTAGCCAGATCATCCATCAAAGGAGAAAGAACAGCACCCCTCAGGACACTAATCCCAGCCTATATGGAATGAGGTGTACATGAGTACGCTATCTGTAGCCAGCTCCGACACATTATCCACACTCATTCACTACATGTCTGGAGTTTTATGTACCATATGAATCCTTCTCACCTGACATTCATAAGTCCTGCAGTAGGTATCTGGTTAGCAGGCTTATCTCCCACAAGATAACTTCTTACCATTGAGGAACTTATTGAGTTAGGTTCTGACAACAGAGGAAGCTGTAACCATGGTGATGGTAACTTATTACCTCTTTCTGAGGTATCCAGATTAATGGATCTGAAGCTGGTGACAATGAGCTTCATGGAGGTATGGACAAGGAGGAGCCCTGACCATATACCTCTTGAGGGCCAAAGAGTGAGCAGAAGCTCTTTCCAGTCAATATTGATGTTCCCTCATATTAAGGTATACAAAAGGCAGCATGAAGGGAGCACATGAGTTTGAGCATGTCTGCTGGTTTTGGCTGAGAGTTAATTTTCTTCATAGGAGCTACTATGGGACCATGTTTTGGATTTGTGTTGGAAATAGTGTTGATAATAAAGGGATGTTTTAATTATTGCTGAGCAGTATTTACAGAGTCAAGGCCTTTTCTGCTTCTCACACCACCCCACCAGCAAGTAGGTTAGGGGTGCACAAGAATTTGGGAGGGGACACAGCTGGAACAGCTGGCCCCAGCTGACCAAAGGGATATTCCATACCATATGACAGCATGCTCAGCAATCAAACTAGGGAGTAGGTTGGCAGGGGCAGTGTATTGGGTTTTCTGTGAGGGGTTTTTGGTTGTGTCTTTGGTATTGGGAGAAGGGCTATGGAGATATCCCTTTAAGAAGCTACCTGAAAAGCTCCCCCTTTGCCTTTGTCAGATCCCTGTCTGACCAGGGCCAAGCCAATCAGTGCTTCTGCGAATTCATGTATTTAAGGAGGGTGCAGGGCATGCGTCCCTCTCTCTCTGGCACTGGCCCTGACCAGGGCAGCCCCAGGTGCTGGTGGTGCGGCCCCGGCCTTGCCTGGCCGGGCTTGGCCCGCCTCAACCACAACTTAAGCTTAAGCCCCACTGCAGCTCCATCCTGAGGAAAAAAAAGAGAGAGAGAGCCGGGATCTCCATAACCATCAGAAGAGACCTGCAGCGGAGAAAAGAGTGGGGCCCGAGGAGAACAGCTTTGAAGAACACCAAGGTCGGTTGAATGAAAGAAAGGAGAGGAAGGAGGAGGAGGACGCAGAACCCAGGTTTCCCTTTTGCAACTCGTGGCGAGAGCTGGGTCGACTGGTCGTGTGTGAGGGAACTGTGGCCATGGGCAGACCCAGATTTGGAGTTTTGTGGACTTGGACTGAAGCAGTTTTGTGTGTGAGGGAAACTGCAGCTGTGGGCAGACCCATATTGGACTTTTGAGGACTTTTTTCCCCTAAGGAAAAGGGGCCGTTTGGAAGCAGAGAGAGAGAGGCTGGACTGAGTGTGGTGGGAAGACTGACTGCAAGACTGAGGAGACCCCACTCCCATCCCCCTGCGCCTCAAGGCAAAGGGGGAGGGGGAAGGTGAAGGAACCGGGAACAAAAGCTGAGCCCGGGAAGAAGGGAGGAGTGGGGGGAAGGTGTTTTGACTTTAAGATCTGGGTGTATCTCTCATTGTTCTACTCTGATGTTGGTAACAAATTAAAATTGGTTGTTTTTTTTTTTTTTTATTCCTTATGATGAGTCTGTCTTTTGCCTGTGACCTGTTTAAGTGGTGAGAAGCCCTCCCAGTCCTTATTTTGACTAACCCTTCTTTTGGGGCATCGTGGTGCTCAGTTATGCACTGGGCCTAAACCATGACAGGCAGTTGAGGGGTCGCTGCTCAGGGACTGGATGGGCATTGATCAGTTGGTGGTGAAAAACTGTTTTACTTTGCATCACTTGCCTTGTGCTTTATGTGTCTTTCTTTACTCTTTTCCTTTTAATCACATTTTTGTTCATGTTCTCCTTCTCGTTCTTGCTCTTTTCTCACTTTTGCACTTTTATTTCTCTTCCTCCATCCAGCTGCAGGGGCAGTGAGGGAGTGCCTGTGTGGTGCTTAGTTGCTGGCTGGGGTGAAAACATGACAGCATGACCAAAAGCATTAAGGTCTTAAAGAGCTGAACACCTTTCATGTAAGTTATTGCAGTAGCTGTAGTCAGTGATCCAGATGCTTCAGACTTAGGGTGTAGTGTTCAAACAGAATAGAGTGGCCTTGTACACAGATTTGTGGCTGGAAGTTATTCCCCTGTCCCAGACCCCATCTGTCATATCTGTGTGATATGGTTGATAGGCTGATGATCATGGAGCAAAAGGGACTCCTTGTACATGCCTTGGCTACATCTAGAAACTTCAGCGATGAAAGGTGGAGGCTTGGGCGCTGTGTTGTGCTCGTCTGTATGGTGTAACTGCACACCTTTAATCTATCACCCTCTAAACAATGCCCTGCAGTGTGCATGGGCTATGATGGCTTAAGAACTGGTCCCAGGGTGACTGGTGGCATGGCTAGAGGCTGTCATGCCACTTGCTTTTGGGTCAAAGAAGGGCCCTGACCTGTGTTAATTACTCAGAGAATAATACTCCCACATGATCACTAGTTCTACTCGAATAGACAGCTGAAGGATATGATATCCTTTTATTTCATTTTTTTACCTCCTGCAGCTCACACTAAGACAGAAAGGAGACTGGAGAAGAGATCTGTGGGGGCCTTCTGGAGCCTCATGTGTGTGCTTTATGCTGAGTTTGCTTTAGTTTGCCTTGGCTGTTAGGGGGAGTGAGAGCATGTGGTGAGTACCAGGAGGGTACCAGTTGCAGGAGAGAGAAAACCCACCTTAAAGCCTGCTTTCCATGGCAAGTTGAAACAAGGAGAACAGAAGGGTTTAGAAGAGGAAAGGGACATTGCAAGGGTGGAGCTGGGACAGTCTGTCTGGGGCTGTTTGGAAGAAACAGACCAATTGTTTTGTTGAAGAGGAAATCTGTCCCTCACTGACTTTTCTCTAAGCCCCTTGCCCCTGTCCAGAGTTCCACTGCCTCACTTTTTTATTATATTTATTTCAAAAGATGTGCATGCAGGGACACCAGCCACCAGGCACTAATTTACTTCCTATTTGATAGCTCTGTACAAACTAATGTATCTGAAGAGCCAGGGGCACTGGATTTACATGTATAACTGTATAGCAACACTGAAAGACCCCTTTCAATTATTCTACTGCCTTTTCTGGCTGCTACACAGCAAGGGAGACTGTCTTAAATTTCCACGGCTATGATGCTAGGATTAGCTTTGCTACAGGGCTTGGTCGATGCAGCATCCTGCCAAGACTCTTTTCAAAGCATAAGCAGACAGGAAACTTTTAAGTCAAATCCACTGGTGCTGGTAGCTTTTAGCAGTCTGTAATCTTCTGGCACCAAAGAAGATTTTTTTTCCTATTCAATTTTGTACATAATACCATATTCTCCACTTCATATTAGGAACACTAGGCTGAAGGTAGTTTGGCATTGTGGCACCCTTAGGCACACACAAAGCCCTTATGCCAGTCCTTTAATGAATAAAAATTACTCCAGGTTTTGAATTTTGCATGTAGGTACCCACATTAGTTTCCCAGGTGCAAATAAGTTGCAATTGAGAGGGGACTTAATTCTAATGATGTAGAGCTGTAGTGCTGTTTAGGCATGATGTCACCATAGAGAGACCCATAAACCAAGTCAGCTGTTTGGCAGATTTTCATCTATGTAAATCCCTCTGTTAACTAATTATATGGCCACAGCTTATAAATTTTACAGGAAAGCAGTCTCCAGACTTGTTTTTCTTGTTAGTTGTAGATCTTGAAACTTAGCTGTAGATATTGCAATACTAATCACTGGGGTCAGAGAGTCTATAAACTGTACCTTATTGCATAGACATAAATTTCCAGTACTTCTTTCCTTCTCTAAATACCGGCTTAAGTTTTAGTCCATTTGTTTTTAGTGTGACACACTAAAGTGACACACATGCACACAAAAGCCCAAATAAAACCAGACCACATTTAAACCCTTGGAAAATGTGAGCATAAACTCCAGCTAGACATCTCCAAATGGAACATTTTAATGTACTAGACATCCTGTATCAGGAGGTAGTTCTCTTGCTGTTATCAGAAGTCAGCCCTTTGCTCCCTGTGTCTGCTTCAAATGCTTTTATCCCTGGCAGCATGAGGCTTGCTTCAAACATCCTGCTTGCTTGTCAGCAGGGTTGATGCACTATGTATTATAACGAGCATTCACCACAATTGTTGTTCACAGGCAGCATTTTTAGCTCTACAAGCACAAACTGTGAGATTATCAACGTAATGATTATTTATCCCAGGCTCTTCCAGTAATTTGAGCCTAACTACTCTTTCCTTGGGGTAAAATGCAGCAGCCTTGCTTTTATTGTTGCTCTTGTAGAGAAAGCAGCATCCTCCTCAACAGTGGTAGAATCTAGACAAGGAACGAGCCTCATGGCTGTTGCATCGTCCTCCTGGTATGGCATTAGCTTATAGTCCAAATCTTAACCTAGGACTGACTGGCAGGAACACAGACAATATCTGCATGTTATTTTCATTGTAGATATATTTTAGTTGCACAGTCATATCCTTAATGCTGCATCTCCCTTAGCTGAGAGATCACTTGCATTTAACTGGTTTGGTCAAAGCTGCTTCATCTTCCACAGGCAGCGCTCAGAGACTCCCTGGGATAGAATCAGTAGCTCATTTCTGTAGAGAACAAAGGGGAGTCACCCCAGCCGCACTGTGTGACAGAAATGGGGCAGCTGAAGCTTTGGAAAAGTCTTGTGACATGAACTGGAAAGCTGTGTATATTGTCTTCTTATATTAAGAGATCCAGCAACAGATAGGTGTATACTAGTGTAATTAACACAAATCAACAAAAACAACAAAGGAATTTAAATATCCTGGCACGATCATAGCATTGCTTTTCTTAAAAAATAGAAATTAAATAAAGAATAAAAGGCGAGAGGATTGTTTCACCACAAAAACTATATCAAGCTCATATATGTGACTATACCAGCCTGTTAATATATTCTCCTTGTCCTGTGCCTTTGTGGAAACTTCATTTTTATATCTTAAACCACATTGGAGATGGAACTTTATTCTTCTTTCTTTTATTCTTCTTATTCTTTATTCTTATTCTTTATTCTTATTCTTTATTCTTATTCTTTATTCTTATTCTTTATTCTTATTCTTTATTCTTTATTCTTTATTCTTATTCTTTATTCTTATTCTTTATTCTTATTCTTTATTCTTTATTCTTTATTCTTTATTCTTATTCTTATTCTTATTCTTATTCTTATTCTTATTCTTTATTCTTTATTCTTATTCTTATTCTTCTTACTGCTGCTGCTACTGCTACTGCTTACTGCTACTGCTACTATTATTATGAGTCTGACTTGTTTGGGCACCTCTACCTATGAATGCAACGTAGGAGGATTTTTTTTTTCTTTTTGTAACCCAAGCCAAATTTCTCATGCAAGGGTTTGCCTAGGCACAAAAACTTCTAATTTGTGATTAAATAGTACTTTGTATAATGCTGAGAGACTTAATGCAAATAGCAGTATTAACTAAGATAATAGTAATGCTAATTTTTTTTGTTTAACTGCAATAGTGCTTTTTTATTCTTTTTTTTAATTAAAATATGAAATTTGGGGTGATACTTGTATATGAATGGAATGGAGGTTGTGGCATATTAATCAAACCATTTCACACACAACTACTGACATGCCCTGACATGCCAATTCTCTCATCTCCTTCTCTGTCACTCCTCCAGCCTCGAAACAATCAAGTTAAGTTATCCACTTCAAAAGCTGATGGATTTAAATAGATATCTGCTAAAATGTATACTGTATTCTAATATGGTTCTCAAATATTTGCTTTAGTTTATTTTGATAATCATTCAAAGAACAATCCTTCTAAATGGAAAGACAATGAGCAGGGCAAGAAATTGAATTGTTGGCTTTATTCTGCTTTTTAGTCAGTAGGGAATTTTCTAATTTTCAACAAGGTATTTTTCTTCTTGCTACCATAAATGAGACACCTGACATTTAGATATCTACCTCCTGTTCCTTGCTATAATCTTGGCAGGGACCTCAGCATTTCCAAAAGGCATTTTATCCTACCTGTTCTGTTCTGCTATGCTGGGATTGTAGATATCTAACTTTCAATGCCTAAAATAAGATAGAATTAATTCCATCTTAACAGATATTGAGATACTTAAAATGACTCTCATCAGACCTTTGCTTTCTCTGAGGTTTATTATACAAGATTATTGTCTGTTCACAAGGATCCTAAATAGCCTTTAAAGGCTTTGATTTTTCAATTCTGCTGATCAAAGTATCTTTAGTAGCTTCTCTTCATGTCGTGACAATCAGAAGAGTTGCAATACACACTCTTCAAGCTCTGTTTTATTTCCTCAGGCCCCAGGAAACACAACCATCCAGGCACGTATAACTTTTGGCATATACATAGTATATAAGAGAGGATTTCTTAAAATAATTGTTTGTTCCTAATGATAATGTGAATGTTTTGACAAAACCTTCATTGAAAGGAAAAACAATCACTGAATTCTTTGCATATTTTATTTTTCTTTTTGATTTCCAACTCACACACATCTGGCATATTTTACATCTTTGCAATAAAACATGGTTACAATAGCTTAAGGAATTTATATATCCAAAATATTTCACCATGATCTCAAGATGAAATGAACTTGTCTTCCAGATGTTCAATAGTCTCCCAATTCTAAGCTACAAACTCAAGATATTGCTTACAGACGGGTGATGGATAACTTAATCATTACGTTGATCCCCATGATCTTATAAATACAAACAACAATGAAGAAGGAAATTCAGTGCTAAACTTACTAACACAAGGTGAATGACAAATAAGTAATCACATCAATAAATAATGATATGTTTCTGGTGCAAAGTGCCAATACAAAGAATCCATTATCTTTTTAAATAAATGACTGCAAGTGAGTGTAAATTCTGAGAAAATTACATTCCTGTTACATGCCTCATAGCCCTACCGACACAATATGTACATCTATGACAATACAGTCACCAAATATACAAAGAAGAAACATGAATTAAAGTGTATATACCCCTGGGTGTGTAATTTGATTGGTATAATGTGCAGAAAATGATTCCAATAGTTATCATTTATTGTAAATCATGAAGTGCCTTAGTCTGAGTGGCTTCAGGTGAGATTTTTCAGAAGAATCGAAAAGACTAACCTCAGTCACCTTTACAATGAAGCTAAGGCTGTCAAATAAACCAAGTTGCTCAGAGAAAAAAGAGGAAAAAAAATCACTGGGGGCTCTCTTGCCCATGGTTTGAATGTCAAATGTGAATAATACAGAAGTATAGCACTTTGTCTGTATTGGGAGTCATTAAGCATTACAAAGCATTAAACTGAACTTCCCTCTTTGCTCCCTTTCTGTCTAGTCTTTGAATTTTAAAGGGAGGAATTAAATTTCTATTGTATAAAGTATAACTATGGCAAATGATGGCTTTTTATCCAAATGCTTCATGAGCAGAACTCCACTTAAGAGGGGTAAAGTTTAGATTCAAAAAGTGAAAAACATGTGTTTGTGGAAATGTCAAAATTACTGTTTGCACCCAAATTCAACCCTTTAACACAAGCTATACCCTTAGGCAGATCTCCAGTTTGATTTGTGTGAATGCACCTATTCCTTCAAGACATCAGGTTTAAAGTACATGCAAGTTGTAACTCCACAATAAAATTAAGAAACAGTTTTGTTCTTTATACAAGGTTTTACTTTTACAAAAGTATCCCTTTAAAGTTAAGATGTGCATCTGATGTACAAAGTATCAAACGTATTTTTTTTTTAATCTCAGCTTGAAAAGAGGCTGGAGATGGGATGCATGTTAGGTTCAAAGCCTAAACATTGAAACAACTGGACACAAGTTTCCTCAGAATTTTCAAAAGTCTCTTGTGGCGCATCCTACTACCTTTTCTCAATAAACAAAGAGATATGAAATAATTACCAAAACATCTCCTAATTCATATAATTTACATGATACAAGCTTGCCTTTCAGCAGCTGGTGTTCAATTGTGAAAAAACACACAAAGTAAAATGGTTGCTGACTACAATGTACAGCTATTGCTGAGTGTAATGGAATGTACAACGGAGGTCAATGCAGACGTGGTTTTCCACCAGAGACTACACCTTTCATTGCAGCACTTGTGCTCTCAGCTTTACCTGGGCTTTCAGTTCTTCATTCCGCTTCAGTATCTGTTCTGATGTTCATAATGCCACCGGTTAAAATCTATATTAAAAGCTACGATGCTGCCAGAAGCCATGCCAGTAATCAGCGTTCTGAAAAAGATAGAAAAGTTTGGCCTGCTAATCCTCTTTTATCTTAAATGATGGTTTACCATGAACAGTGAAAAAGGTAAAAGAACCAGGCACTTTTTGCAACACTATTAAAATTCAGCTCATGGGTAGGGTTCAGTATGTGATGGAGACACTACTTTTAGGTGTCCACATATAAGCCAAATTCCCATCTTCCCATTATGGTCAAGGGAGATCGAGAGCTCCAGTCAGTCTCCATCACATTGGTAAAAGCATCATGCCATTTGAGATGCTGCAGTGAATCCTGCTTTGCCTCCAGTAGCCTCTCCACAAAGGTGTGGGTCTTCACAAGGTTCTCTGTCATATGGGCCACCCCATGTATGTACCTCATACCTCTGAGGTATCTCAAACAGCACTAATCAGCTATGAGTGCCCCAGCCAACACTCTCAGTGCAGCCTACAATCAACTCTGCACAGGTCACTGGGCATGTACTTTAGGGTGAGTTTAACTGTCCTCTAGACTCAACAGGCTGTAGCAAGTAAATCTCCATGGTTATTACAGGAGCTTATTCCTGTAGCTCACATGCAAAATGCCTATGCCAAAACAACTTCATTCAGATGTTTGAGAACTCAACCCAGCTGCTTAATTTTAGGCACCTCATGCCATTGGATGGCTGACACATTTACGGTGACTAACAGCTGGGATACAGGACCTGTGGAGACCTCTGCTCCTGGGGCTGCAGCTAGGGTCAGATGGATATCCTTAGGGTTTCCCACACAGAATGAGATGTCTCTGCAAAGACAACTAAATTGATCCCTCCTTAATCATAAGCTGATCACACTTTAGTACTCAAAAAAGCTTCATATTGAAATGAAGCCCAATTTTTAAATTATTCTAGTCGCAATAGTTGAGGTGATCTTCCACTTATCTCATACCCTCTAATTCTGGTAGCTGAGTTCAAAAGACATTGTCTGCTTAATTATGTGACTAAATCTAAGCAGGTACTTAAAGCATTTTGCATAGCTGGGGCTTCTCAGCCTAGTATTACAATCAGAGATAGAGAAAATAGGTGGGCTGAAAATTTTTGCTATGTAAATAAATCTTTTCGAACAGAGCACAGTACTGTAAGCACAAACTGGCAAAGCTACAGAAGTAAATAGGCCTCTTCCAGTAAGATAGTTTCAATTAGAATAAGTTTGAGACAAAAAACTTGTTTCAAGTCATCTACTCACACATGAATAAATTAGTTAGGTATTTTGTTTATAGGTGTTTCTGTTGCTTTACAAAATGGCTGAACACAGAATGGTGAAAAGTGTAAGAAAAATAAATTAATACTGTATCTAATATCCTACAAATTCTTCGACTCTCATGAGGTTGCAAATTAATTAGAAATACAAGACTGATGTATGGTGTAAATAGTAAATCCACTCATAACCCTGCATGAATGCAACATATAAGTCTACAGTGTAATCACATTACAGTAGAAGACTGAGGGACCAGGTTCATATATAATTTACATTTGCACTGAGCATTTTAGTGCCAAAGCAGTGACAGCAAAGGCTTGTACACTGCACCTTCATTCCTCAAGAAAGTCAAAGGAAAGGACTACATTCATTCCTTGTGGATAGATCCATGGATAATATTGCACATGATAGTCTAGATGCAACTTCAAGAAGTTCTCAAGCTCTACATAGCTGAGAATCAGAAATGTACCACAAACTTTTGCATTTTTTTTAAGGCATGGGTTAATAGACAGTAGTGCAGTCCAATCCAGTCTGACTGCTCCTATGTTCTTAGGTTGATGTAATTTTATTCATATGTCACTGGTTGAGTTTCTGGCCTACTGACTTCAATGATATAAGAACTCACCTTAATGGTAAGTGCTTGCATTATGAGACTCAAGGATCAGAAAAAATATTGAGTTGGATAAATCAATAAGATAACAACTGGAGTAGTGGCTTTATGCCATAACCTGTTAACGAGTGCATACCATAAATTCATACCTTAAAGTTCATGGAGATGTGTACTTTGTGCAATTTTATAATCCAGATACAAATATTCATGACAAACTCACCTCTGGTCATGAGACAGATCCATAGCTCTTATGCCAGCATCACAGCCAGGGTAAATATAGAGCTGCTTGAAGTCACAGGCCTGCCATACTTCCACTACACCATTGTCTCCCCCTGTCACCAGGTTCTGCCCATCGCTGCTCAGGAGGATGGCCTTCAGAAAAAAAGGACAAAAAACAAGAACATGGTTCGTTTTTAAGGCAACAGGTCAATCCTACAAAAATTTAATAAACTTATAAGCATTTCTTTTCTCTGCCCACTTTACATTTGAAGAAAAAGGCTCCCACTCCTATTTCTTCCCAAACAAAAAATAAACAAACAAATTTTCGATCTCCAAATATTAAATCAAACAATTGTGTGGTTTTAAACATTATATATAACCAAAAAGCTCTTTAGATGAATCTGTCAAGACTTGGGGTCAGCAGATAACATTTTGATGTTTGTACTACAGTACTCAGTGCCATCACTAACACCTAAAGCAGAGCAGAGATCTGCACTTCTAATGCTGCTTCAAGTGCTAGTGACAGAGCAGACCCCTGAAGGCACAAATTCATGTCTTGCCTAATAAATGGAGAATGGACTCTTCTCAGAGCATTTTGTTTTAAAGACTTATTTCCCACTGAAATGTAATTCCAAATAAAAATTCCAGGAATTATGTGGGATCATAATTTCTTCTTGTTTGTTCTGGAAAAGCTCAAGTGCATTTTTGCATTTGGAGACGGAGACGAGAGGATCTGTGTTCAAATATGACTCAAACAGGAGGTGGCAATTTTATGCATGTGAATTTCTTTACATCACACAGCAAATAAATTCAATTTATTTTAATAAATAAAGGTGAGAAACAACAAACATTTGTTTGTATTTAGATTTACCCTGGTTGAATCATTGATCTCCATCTGAGCTAAGAGTTTGCCATTAATGCTGAAATTGCTGAACATCGTTCATAGTAGATGATGCAGTGACCTTCACTAGATACTGAAATTAAGCGAGGATACAAGCAGTTTTCTGTTCCTTCCAGGGCTCTCAGCAAGTCTCCAGTAATTGTGTGTACCAGACAAGGACCTTCTGTATATAAAAACATAATATATCATACATTTGCTGCTTATACGAACTATATACACTGTGTACAAAAGCAATGCATAATACACATTTATATCACATTAGTCCTGCATAGATAGAAAAAGATGCACTGTTTCTTAAAGAATTTAAAATACACAACAGAAAAGGAAATGCAAGAGCTAGCACATTAAGAAAATAGACACAATATGCCTAAAAGGGGTAGTTTATGATTTACAGAAAAGGAAATGCAAGAGCTAGCACATTAAGAAAATAGATACAGTATGCCTAAAAGGAGTAGTTTATGATTTACTTAAACTGGTAGTTTTAATTCTAAAATATTCTGTCCTCTTTCCAAGCATTCTGCCTCAGTCTTACTGCTTCCCTCCAATAATATGAACTCTCGTTAGCTTGCCCACTCACATTAAACAGATGGGGCCCTATGTGACTACTAGAAGCAACTCCCAGAGGGTGTATAATTGTATCACTGCATATTTTTCCTATAGACAATGGCAGTTCCTGTAGGTCCTCTCCCCCAGCAAATGTGTTATATGCATAGATTTCAGTTCTGAATTTTGTTAAAAATGGACTTCATCTGACAGCCAACAGAGTTTCTATGATATCTGGGCTAGAAGTGCTTTTTGGAGACCACAAACTAACTGCACTTACTCCAGAGATATTTTAATATGAGATTTTAATGATTTTTCATTATTGCTGATGAAAGAAAACAAGAGCTATGACCTACAATGTACATTTTCAGATGCAAAACTAGGCTATTTCCATTTCAAGATCTATGAGAAAAGCCCTTTTAAAAGTGAGATCAGCATTCCTACTAAGAAAAAGAGTCTCTTCTGTGATAAATATAATGAGTCATGGTAAATACTAAATGTTTTCTTTTATGTATCACAGGATGTTCCTGGACAGAACAGTGATCTCTTCCTTATACAACTGGTTTATGTCCCTGAAAGCAAATTCATACTGGCAGACTCAGCCACCTCACGTTTAGTCCTTCTAACTTCTTTGAAATTCACACAGCAGCTGGGTTTGCCCAGGTAGAATGACTCACAGCATCAGCGCATCTGCTTGCAAGCCCTCTGGTACAGATTTGTATGTGTTTGCACAAAGCCTTATGCAGAGAGACCCCCAAGCCTGACCGGGTCCATGGAATATGGCTGCAATTCGATTAATTTATTTTCTCAAATAGTTGAGTTTCAGCTTTGGAAATACTGAAGTACCAGAAAGTTACAAGAAGTGATGTCTCCACATTTAGAATAATTACCATGTTAGTTTTTTCAAAAGAAAAGTGTAATACCTTCATAGCTGATTGCTCATGGACACAAGAAGGCACAAAGAAAATCTGACTTAGAAAGCTACTACAAAGACATACAGATTGACTGCTCTTTTTGGCATTTGTTGAATAAGAATATGCAAACATCAACCTGGTGCACAGGATTTTTCTCAGAGAAGCCATAAATGTGCCGTGTCCCTGTCTCAGCAGGTTCTCTGGTGTGCTGGATGTTGTATTCCAGGTCCACAGCCAGCTCCAGAGGGGCAACCTCCCCACAAGAAAGCACAGGCAGCACAGCAGCAGGATGGCACAGCAATGCAGCACTGCTAGGAAATGCAATGTACAAAACTGGAAAGGGACTGGAAAGGACAGAAACTAAAGAAGAAGCTTTAAAACAAGCGTCTGCTGAAAAACAGCAATAAAAAAGGGATTTCCCCTCTGCATTTATATATGGACTGGAGTTTGAAGAGGAAGAATGCGAGAAGAGTAAGTCAGGAGACAGACTAGGCATCCATCTCTCTTGATAAATTACAAATATATTCTGGATTTCATATAGAAGTCTTTGGTTCTCTTTACCTCTAAAAATATATGTTACTCAAAATATATATGTTACCCCTTATATATAAAAATACATAAGTTATCAAAGCTTCATCTACTTAATGAAGAAGAGAGTATAAACTTCAGCTATTTTAATAAGGTGAAATTTGCAAAAATATAGTTAGACAGGGTACACTATTATGTCACTAAGAGTGTATAAGGGTGCCTTAAAAGATAAATAACAGTGGTGCAAGAAAAAACCTTTAGGTTCAGCATCACTGTACATTTTTTTCATAAATTTGTTGACTTCACCTATGACTGTTATGTAGTATGTCATTAAGAGAGTTAATGACCCATTAGGATTTCCTGTTAAAAATGCCTTTACTTAAAAGTTTCACACTCAGCTTTGAAAATAAATGTTGAGCTCCAAGGCAGCATAAAAGATGATAACCCAAAAGCTCAGCTGTGAGCAAAAGCAGGCAGAACAAGTATCACAACCGTCCTACCCTCAGAAGCAGCAAACTGTTTAAAAAGGAGTACAAGATATCCATGAGAAAGAATAAAACAGGCATTGCTGCAGACTGAGAAGGTAAGCAGCTGGATGTGGATGTAGGAGAGGAGTGGAAATGCAACAGGAAGAGATAAGGAAGAAGAGCCTTAAGGAATGACAAGGGTAATGTAAAGAAAGGAAATAAGAAGGGAGAAGTGATGATGTAGCTCAAAAGAAAGTAAAGGAGAAGAAGGTGGAAGGAAACGCAAATAGGGAAGGAAAAGAGAAAAAGACATGCAGTTTGCCAAATTAAGAACTGAAGCTGAAAGAGAGAGGGCAGTGGGGAAGAAAAGTGGACATGGAATTAAGGGGAAAAAGGTGGGCAGAGGAAGTGAAATGGAACAAATGAGGGAGAAACAGAATAAGGAAAGATGAAGCAAACACTCATTGAGGTGGGTGCTTTATTTAATTGATTATCAGTTATACAGTAGGCTGCTGCAGGTTTGGAAAGGTATTTTGAACATTTGTATGTATTCTATAGATAAGTAGCAGGGAGAAAGTGTGAACAGATGGCTCAAAACGTTTAGTAGGAGAGAAGTAACAACAAACCTGCAAACTTTCATTATTTGGAATTCACTACAAAAAAACACGACTGGATGAAATGTTGTCCACAGATCCAAAACCAAACAAATTTACGCTGCTGGCCTTTCTGAGGAGACTGAGGTCAATCCTACAAACTTCAATTAAGATCAGGGTGGAGAACTTGGAGCTGGCCCTCCCCTCAGTACAAGTCTCCATCAAGAGGTTTCTTCAAAGTCAGTAAATGTCATTATGAACTACTGTATAAATTTTAAACAAATACTCTTCCAGATCTTGGGAGAATAGCAGCATGGTTGGAAGGAAGGGGTAACTTAATTTGTGTCTAAACCTCATGAGTCCAGATAGTAAGGAATAACATTCAGAATAAGCTGCTGCAGATTCCCCCAGAATTACAACCCATCTTAGTAGAGGAGACTTTGGATAATTAAAGCATATATGGCTTGAGGGAAGACTGAGAAGTATCACTAAAAAAGGCTCTAAAAATGTTAAGACTTAAATCATAAAAATATTTCTGACCTTTAGCACCACTGATAACAAGTCCCAGCTCTGCACAGACCGACACACAGACAACTTCATGGTCGTGACCAGTTAGAACAGCACGAGGAGCTGGATAATCACCTGTTAAAAAAAACAAAACAGAACAAACCACACACAAAAAAAAAAACCCCAAAACAACAGAACACAAAAAAGGAAATAGCAGAAGAATGCCAAACCACACCTGTTTTATCAACAAAAGAACTTTGCTGCAATTTGCCTTAAATCAGTTAGCATCAAAAAGAAGTGCATTGTGCTTAAATATCTCATAGTCAGATTTCTGAGAAAATACATTCATGTATCATCAAGTTTCATAAGTACAGCTTCCCAATGCATTAATTCATGCATTAACAAAAAGCAAACTTCTTTTTGAAGCTTGACTGCGTGCCGTTCACAATAAGCAAATAAAAATATATCACTGCTTTATGACCTGAAAATACTGAAAAATTATATTTCAATTAAACAACACAAAGTGTTAAGAGTAGCTGCAAGGTAAATATCTGCTATTTAACATATGCATCTCTAGACTTCTGCTAGGAATCTAAAGAGTAGTATGAGTAGAGAATGCTCCTATGTTAATGATCATAATCTGCTTCATGGAACTGGGAGGGGAGGAAGAGAAGAGAGGAGGAACAGCACCATACTAGAAAGATACTACTGTTGCATAGACATCATTGATTCAGCGACACATTGAATGCTTATAGATTAAAATGATAGCTTAAAATGGTTATGGGTATATATAATTTTATATATATCACTATGGATACCTATGCCATTTATATCTCATTTAATTTATTAAAGAGTAGGATAGATTACTCCCTAAATATTTATTTTTTATATTCAGGAGTGAAATGTATTTTATTTTGGGTTCAAACAAGTGGGCATTTATGGTGTGTTTATATGACAAATAGCAACATTTCTGTTGTTTCTAATAATAACAGATGCTGACTATTTAACAGTGAAACTCCTATATGCAGTAAGGAATTGCTCAGCATTCGATGTTGCTTTTTGAGGAAAGAAACTTAATCAGTAACAAAAAATTAGCAACTTGCTAGATAATACAGATTTCATTCAGCTATATTTACTTCATATAAATGAAATACAGAAAATTGGGAAATTCCAAAGGACTGGAGCTCTGCCAGTATAGTTCAAATAATTAAAAAGGATAAAAGAAATGATCTTGGGAACCACAGATGTATTACTGTAACATTAATCCTATGCAAAATAACAAAATGTTCTGTCAACAAAGAATTGGAAGCAAAAATCTCATTAATGCCAGTCACCATGCTGTACTGGAATGGAAGTCTTGTCAAGCAAGCTTCTTATCTGTTTTTGACAGAACAACATGTATAGTTGATAAATATGGCTTTGTTGAAATGGCCTCCATGGTTTTTTTTCAAGGTATTTGCCTTAGTAATACAATGTTATGATTTAAACCTGTTTTATATGGAGCTGACTGTGGACAACATGTATGGCAGAGAAACTGATTCAATGACAGATCTTAAACCTTTTTGTCCATAGAAAGGTATCTACTATGAGCTACATATTAGCATATTGGAAACTAGAGTATCCAGTTAGGAGCTGGAAATTGTTTCTTGATCGAATACTAACCAATAGTGTAATCTACAGGATAATATAAAATCTTTGCTGGCAACATATGGTTGTATATAAAACTAATACAAAGATTAACGGACAATAGTATAATGAAGAGAGAAAGTCATTATTAGAACATTCTCTTCATTGCCTAGCTAAACAAGGAGGTTATTTATTTTGAATGCAGCCAGGTGGAAGGTTGACACTCCTGGACAAGCACGAGCTCTCCTCACTGGAGAGGAGATTCTGTTCTGGAAGGCAGAGAAGGATTTATGAAGCCAGAAAGGGTAACTCTTTCAACATTAACTTTCAGTGCAATACCCTAAAATAGCAAATAGGAGTCAAGAACTATCTTGCCACTGCAGATCAGAAAGATTAAAGTCTTGTACCCACATTTACAGAAATGAGCACAAAGGAGGATCGCTGCTAATTTAGAAAGTAAGATAGTGGGCTGCACAGTACTTAAAGTGTTTTCTCTCTTCACTGCACAGGCAGCAAAGCGGTGACTTGACCATTGCATCTGAGAGTCACAGGCATAAAAGATGTGCAATAGCCCAGAAGTTTATCTTGCAGCTAATGGCACAAGAAGGTCCAGTGGGTGAATGGCTGTACACATTTCAACCCTGCAATAAAATGCAGTTTCCTAACTGGAAAACAAGATAATACTAAAACAAATTAACAAAGAGAACTACTGGAGTAGCTAAGAGATATTGCATGGGTTTCTGAATGAAACTGCATTAGGAATGGAGACCTGGATAAACTTCTGTTGGTCAATGAATTTAGTCTAGTTTATTGCAGACACTCAAATTATATAAACCTGTTAATAAATTATTGAAATGGCTACTTGGGTATGTGACTTGGAAGGATGTTCCACACCTTTCCTACTGTAAAGGAGAGAAATTTACAGTCTAAATTTTTTACTGTCTACCTTGTATCTCTTTGTTCTTGTGTCAGCACTGTACTTTAGCTTCAGGTCCTCCTCTCTTGTCTTTTCTCAACTCACATACTTATAGAATAAATCAGCCCTTGACTCTATTAAACAAACCAATCTCATAAACTCCTTGGACTTGCCATTTTTCAGTCATTGTAGTAACCCATTTTTGTGCCTGCCTAGCTCCAAGTTCTTCCTTAAAATGTGGGTAGCCAGAACTACATATAACCATAGTCCTTGAAATTTTAAAGTGAATCTACAGTATTTATTGCAAAACCCTAACATCTCCTGTAATATTTTTTTAAATTAATAATGCCATGTATTTTACTGTTTCTGAACCAGCTGAGAACTACCAACCATGGATTTACAGACTTCAGGTTTGGATCCAATAGTACAGGGTGGGTCAAACTACCTGTTTTTATAATTGTATTTTACGGGCACATTAACACTTTCCTATCTCTAATGAAAACAGCTACCCCAATAAATACTAGTTTCCCAATCTTTAATCTAGCCTACAAGAAGAGAATCTTTCCAGTCTGGAAAGAAAATGTGAACTGAAAGCTGGGTTTTACTGCTAGGAAAGGATGGATGTTGGAGGAAACAAAGAAAGATGATTTGTGTATCTCATCAAAGATTAGCTGTATTTTGAGGTTTAGATTTGTATAATTTCCCCATCAACATTGCTGTTAGGAATCCCAACTTCTTTTGCGGTTTTCTTTTCTCCAGGTGTGTGGCAAAAAAGTGAAAAAAAAAGCAATTCAACTAAATGCAGGATTTCCCTTTTTTTTTTCCTTCTGTATATCCTGCTGGAAAAAAAGAGGAATTATGCTCAAGGGTCATCTTAGCTTAAATTCTGATTACAGAATTGTATACAGAAGTGTCATCAGACTGCAAGGGTGACTGACTGAAATTATTAGATGGTTAGAAATTTTTTAAGGGAAAAGAAATAATGCAGTTTTCAAAAGGACATTTTCCTCAGTGTTTTCCAGGAAAATACTATAATCTAATCAAACTGTAAAATGTCAGAATATGAAAAATGAGCATATTTAATTGGCTTCTTGATTCATAAAGGAAACTGTTTATAGAAAGCATCTGCCCTGAAACATAGATCTTTGAGTCCTGTTTTTCAGTAAATACAAATTAATAACGGAATATTTTTATTACGAGTAACAGTCTGACAGAAATTGAAAATAGGATTTTTCCCCTTAGGGCTCAAAAAAAAAATATTCAGTGATACTTTCTACAGGAAAAGCTATGGCATGGGGAAAAGAACTGCAGTCTTTTATATTTTATTGCTAAGGACAGAAGTTGTGAACTCCAGGAATCATTCAAAATCTAGCAAAATATTCTGTCACTGTCACATCACCATTGATAGATGCAGCCAGAGGTCAAAGGCTGTAGCTCTGAGGGAATTGCAGGTGAAAATACCCTATCTATGAACTGAGATACCATCACAGTAAACCCCCTGTAATTTCCCCAAAGGAGCACCTTTGAACTGAATTACTAGAGGGCAGAAGGAAAAAAAACAAACAACAAACCAACCTGTGTTGTATTTCCAAACAAGTAAGATTTTTCTACAAAGTCTAAAATAAAATACATCTTGCCTTCTCTCTGAAAAATACAATACTTAATACTATCATAAGTTTCTGAAACAAATGGTGCTTTAACATGTTAAGGGGAAAAAAAAGAGGAAGAATAGAAAGAGAACAGAGAGTGTTAGTATTTCATATTGTCCTTTTCTGGGAATTATGTACAGATTGCTGTGGGGACACATCTAGGAGTCTTCTGTATAAAGAATCATGAGAGCACAAGGCAAATTCCAGCTTCCATTTCCTTGCTTTAATGGAAGCAAGTACAAGGCTATAGCTGAAGTATTTATTGAAAATAATTTATTTCATTATGTACTTTACTATTAGCACTTCTGAGGTGATAGTCACAGAAACACACATATATTCTTCTTAAAAAAAAACCAACTTAGAAATACTATGGCTTTCCTGGAACTGAAAATGTAATAGCCTTCTTGAATTTTTACTGTCAGAAAAAAAATAACTTGGAGTTTAACGAAAAGATAAGGTTATAACCAATAAATAGGAATATTTCAAAACAGGAAATAGCCAATAACAATGTCCACAACATGAGGGAGTAATGGTTGTAAAAGAAAGACTGCTGACAGAAAAATATTCATTTATTCAAAATATTCTCACCTCTGGCAGAACTGGTTTATTTTCTGAGGATCGTGAGCAGCATTCTATATCACTACAAACAATTCACCCAGGTGGGTGGACTTTTAGGTATCTTGCAGCTATCCAGACCCCAAAAAGAAAAATACAGTGGAAGAGAGGAGAGTAAGGATTTGCAGCTTCTCTTCCTATTTCTTCCACTAAATTGCTTTGGGAACTTTGGCAAGTTGCTGAACTGCCCCGTGCTGTACAGCTGCCATGAGGTATGCAGCAATGCACGGACACAGACATCAGCTGATAAAACACTAGATATAACTGCATTAGTTCAGGTGTATTACTGGCTAATTTACCTCTGTGTAGCAGTCTTAGGAGAGAGATGTACCAGTGAAAATTACACACTGGTTTTCAAAGAGCTTCTATTCTGGCAGAATAGTGCCAAGACACCAATTTAGAAATTAGTACCTAAATTGTACAAACATAAAAGTACCATAATAGCTCTTAAACCTGCAAAACAGATTGCATGTGTGCCAATGCGCTTGTGCAGACCTTCAGACAGCCATCCTGTCCACTTGGTACAGAACACACTGGTGACCATTTTTAAACTGCTACTCTTTCCAGGTTAAACTAGGGCATGTTATAAGGTATTAAAATGTAGGGGGATATAAAAGAATATAAATGAATATTCTGAGTTCAGAATAATTATTCTTTCAAGACACAAGCTTGCAAAATCTGTAATGTTCACAAGCTTAAATAGTTTCAAAAATATAGTATCTAAAAGTTCTATCTCAAAAATGTTCACTCTCTTATCCCTTTGTGATGGGATTAAAAAAACCCTGCAGGTTAATTCAACAAAGTTCCTTTATGGTAGCACATACCCTCCCTTTCAGGTGTGCACAGAATAGGGATAGGGTGAATTGTTAGCCCCTCTGAGGATTATGTTATAATGCTAAACAAACCCAGTTTAGGGCTGATAGACACAATATCTTCCAATGGTCAGCACAGTTCCCATTAGAAAAAGCAGGGTTAACTCTCACACCTCTTGTGACCATCCTCCTGGAAGCTACAATAGGTAATGAGAAATGTCAAGTCCCAAGATCAATGAAATTTCAGGCTCTAGGGACAAAATAGGAATAGCATTGATCCTTTTAAAGAACACCAGTCAGAGGGTGAATGTAATATATTGCACAGAGAGGCTCAAGAGGATAAGCGGCCAAGTCCAACATACTTACCTGACAAAAAATTCAATCAGCTTTTAGCACAAGCTGCCTACCCTTCCTTTCTTTCATGCAGGAGTCTGATTCCAATTAAAGTGTGCAAATTAATTTTTATCACTTCCAAATTAGTTTCTGAATTTGTGTCTGTTTCAGATGAAAGCATCTGTCCCTCACTTTTCTGCAGTTCTATCATCCACTTTGGTTTCTGTTCAAAGACTCAGAGATAATTCTCATTTTCAAAGTCACTTGTTTGAAAAAGACATTCAATAACGCAATCATAAAATATAAAAATAAAACAACTATAACAGTACATGTTGAACTCCAGGGCATATCATGTACTCTCTTCGCTCCTTTTCTGTGATGACTAATACAGTTGCTATGTGAGAAGAAATTTGTATACAAATTAGCACTCAGCTAAAACAAATCCCTATATATCATAAGAGAAAAAAAATGAACCCCCAAATTGTCAAACTCCATCACAATAATTTTTCTATTCAATCCCTTAGAAATGCAAAGATTACACTTGCCAGATCACTTCAAAGTATTAAAATAAGCAAACTCTGTCCTTTGTATATGCCATGTCTTCCTAAGAGAAAACAGATTCCTCTCACTGTTCTCTCAATTGCAGCAGGTTTATATAATGTGGTCATAACTTAACAAGGTGCAGATTCATATTACCTGTTTCAGATGGGCAATTTTGGCTTAGAAAGCAGGTATCTGACCCTGGCAAGATGACTAAGTCATTCAGTTTAGTGTTTTTCCCAAAGGCAGTACTTATCTAAGCAAGGATAAAGAAATAAGAGGAGGCTCAAATGTACATAAAAACACAAAAACTTGCATTCAACCCCATTTCAGCCTAAAGGAATTCACGCCATGTCTCCCACTTTCTAGGAGCATCTGCAGACACCAGCCTCTAGTCTAGGCTGGAAAATGACAGTTTTCTATTACAGCTATTGGATCTTAGCTGTTGCATAGCCATAAAACCAATTTTTGTTGGACAAGAGAAAGTACAAGTAGGGAGACAATTTGTTCTACACACTGCAGTGAAAAGGTTGCAGTTTTGGTTCCTGATTTCTTGATTTATCTCTATTTTTATCCAACCATCATGTCACATAAGATCCATAAACAAGAGTAGAGAAAAGAATATTGCTTTCCACCAAAGCTGGAGGTTCACAGGGGGTCCCTCTCACATTAATTTATAGCCTGATAGTCAGCATATGCTTGTGAATACAGGAATGCAGGTTTGAATGCCCTCAGTCTCTGGGGAGCAAGACTAAACTAGAGTTCTCTGGAGGCTCAGGATCAAGAAGTTCCTGGACAAACATTCTAAACGGAAAGGTTTTTGCAATCTACTTTGGAAAGCTACTGCATGGAAAACATTGTATTTAAAATCTGGAAAAATTTCAGTCTTCTCTCAGGAATTATGAGAAGTGCCAAGACATTGTGGCAAGTGCAAACTGAACCAGAAACTCCTTTTTGATGCCTATTGTGGAACAAAAGTGGCAACTTAATAAATGCATTGATTGAAAAAATGATTTTAAAATTATAAAAGGAATCTCATTATGCAGGCAAGTTTTCAACTACTGAACTGGAGCAGCCACTTGCAAGAGTCTAATCCAATACATACTTTTTCTCCATTCTCCTCTCTAAACCAGAGCTGGTTCTGTATTTCCCAAAGACACAGCTGAATTTGCCCTCTGAGCAAATTTGCCCGCACAGGTACTTCAGCAGAAGGCTCTATGAAAGTCCTACAGGTTAGGTTATTGACATATGTGTTGCTTATCTAACTGATAAAGATTTTATCTAACTCATGGATTCTGGAATACGGAATTTTAGCAGAATTACGAAGGAGTTTATTCTGATAATCTTTCACCCCAGAGTATTTATCAATAAATTATTTAGATTGCAATGTTTTCCAGTGAAATTCTATCTATGTTTCTCTACACAAATGTTAAACTACATGAACTGTTTAGGACTGGGGGCCTGCTTTCTCCCACCTTTAATGTTTTCTGAAACAACTAAAATTCCTTTTGGTAATTGGATGCATTGAAGCTGAAATTGATAATTAACTGTCTCTCAGTTTAAAAGATCATTATAAAGTCAAGCATCTAACCCAGATAATTACTATACCTGACATTTTTCTTTGAATTCTTCACCTTCTTACAGCCCGTGATATAAAATACCTTATCTATGTCTCCAGACGACAGCTTTTAAAAACCTAATCCCCCCTTCTTGCCCGGAAAATATAATCTACATCTTTCTGGAAATTCATTCCAAAGATGTTAACTAATTGGATTTGACCTACAGTGAACATCTCACTTTCATTTTTCCTACAAGGTAAATCCTAATCTTCTACCAGTAAGGCTAGACGAGTAGATTAGGAAATATTTCTTTACTACTTTGGCGGCTTAAACCATGTAAAACTTTAAAAGTATTTTCATAAGGATAGTTGAGAAAGTTTCACTTCTGAAGACTAGTATACAGGGAATTAGTTACACAACAAGCTATCATGTCTGCTCATGGTAAGGAACAGAATCTAGTAGTCATAACTTCAGCAGAAAGATCTAGTAATTGCAGAAGTTTTAAAAGGCAGAAAGTCCTTCAGGCATATAATCACTATGTGATCTATCCTTACTGATATACGTTCATGAAAAGTCAAATAAGTTGTTAATAAGGATACATTTACAACACATAAACTTCTGTTATAGTACAGCACTAGTCCATAGCATATCCATGTAACTTTAATCCAATGTGTAGAGATAGCAATAGTAGTGATGATACCACTCTTCCTCACCATGAGTCTTCAACATGTCTCCAACATGAGTAGTAGGACATCTGATCAATATATTTGGAAGCCAGCACAGCTGGCTTAGCTATTTAATCTTCCTGGGTGCTGCTACCTGTGCCTGCGAGATTGCACTTGTCTGGACATGACTATCTGCAATACAGCCTCGCATTAATCTGACTATAAGGCCTTCTCTTCAGTAAAATGGTGCCTTATCCATATAGAGGTAGAGATAGAAAAAAAATCATACAATCAGGTTTTGTTTTCATTGGCTTCTGTCAGCCAACTGATATAATTTCTTTTCATAAAATTAAAGTTCTCCAAGGCAGACACTTCCAAAGTTAAGTAGCTGAGATATTAAATCTGAGATTCCAAAGAGTACAACCTTCTTGCATTCAGATATGCTCATGATGACAAAAAGGCATCAGAACTATAATAAATTTATCTGTGAAAGAAGTGGAGTGGTTTATATCAGCCAGAAGGGAGACGCTAATGGCAAGACTGTCCAAGTCCCAAACATCAGATGAAGTAAAGGACATTCTTACATTTTTAATTCAATGAAAGGAGCAAGCTCTTATTTTTAATGACTCTTAGCATAGACATTACTAATACTTGATATGAATCACACAGGCATCCAAATAAGCAAAATAGCATCAAGCTAAGCAGAGTGCCCTGACAAGAAATTCCTTGTCAGACTGAATTATCCATATGTAAGAATTAAGTGCTAAAAAAGCCCTGGAATATTCAAAAAATTAGAGAAATTTATTATGGAAACACATTTTTTTCCCCCTTATCCATTCTCTGTTATAAAAGCAAAAGAAAATCAGGTGAGAAAGTGAAGCTTTTATCTGTCTCCCCTTTTCTTTGCTACAGATAACTGGAAGAAACTTAAAACACAATTGAAAAATCTTCTGCTGAGAAATTAATAAAATATTTACTTTGTAACAAGTAGAACACTTTCTTACTAGACATTCAGTTGAAGAAATACTTGCACTTAGATATCTGTAACTGACAGGTCTACAACTGTCTCCAGTCAGTAATTGAACCAGAGATCAAAATTGATAGTGATTGATTCTTCTATGTTTATCTAAAAAGGCAGTATCCTTGTGCTGAAAATAATAATCAGAATTCAGAAACTACTTTAAGTGAAATGGATTTGGTGTTGTACAAAACAGCTATAGTATATGGATAAAAGCTGCTCTTGTCTTTAGCTGTGGTCGTATTTCTGGCTTGGGTGAAGGGACCTTGTAAATGAGTAGTGCACTTTAAGTGCCCTCTGATATAAATTAATATTATTATTGTTTCCCTTTCATTCTGCAAAGCACTGTAAACTCTTCCTGGCATTTCATCTTCTTATATTTTTATTCGGTCACATTGCTTCTCCTAAGGTTTGCTTGCTATAGAAAGACCTTTCCTAAAGAGACTCATTTAATTCCATGCCATGTGAGACATTCCTTTTTTGAAAAGGCAAGCAGCTGATACAGCATGCTGTAGCACAAAAGGAGTAAGTTAAAATGCCAAAAAATATTTCTGGGGAAAGGCAAGTCAAAATATAGTGATATATGTCCTGTCACTTAAAGGCATAACCATTTTGTTCTAGTTTATGATGACATGATGCTATGAGTGATAAAGGCAATTATGAATTTATGAATTTAAGAATTACTCCCATACTATTATTATCTGTTACCACGCACAGACTGTTTAAACATTTTTTTGGCTAGTACTCAATGAATTGCTTAGCACGTGGTACTCTTCAATACCAACTTTCAACCTGTAAGTGAAGTGATCGATATATTTGGTAATACTTTCTGAAGCTGACAGAAGGAACACTAAAAATGAATAGGTGTGACAGAGGACGTCTCAGGAAGGTGCTTTTTACAGGTTATACTTACTGCTATTTGGATTGTCACCTATAATATGATGCCGGCCACTCCAATACCAAAGCAGCAACGTAGCATCACGGGATCCAGACACGATGTAGCAATCACCACCAATATAGGACTCCGATCTGGCAAGGCAAGTCACGACATCCCAGTGGCCAAACACAATCTGAGTTAATTTTCCTGGTGGGAGTACAAATTGATACAAATTCAATTTTCTACATACTCACAGCATTTAGAAATCATTAACTAAATCATTAACAAACATTCAGTTCAAATATAATTTTTGCCTCATGTCCCTTAATTAGAGTTCACTACATGCTGCAACAAGATTTAAAAAATCACAAAGATAAAATTTTTTTGTCTTCTTATGTTTTTATTGAACACTATGTTCTGAGTCATTCCATAGCCTAAGCCTTATCTCTGAAAATCAAGTCAGTGCTGCAGTCACTGAATATTAAGTAAAGTTACTGCTCCATCAGTATTTAAGCAATGGTGTTAGAACACTATTTGTGAATTTCATGAATGACATGCATAAGACAGCACATGAACTTTTCCATTATGGTGCTGTATTATTGTATTAAAAATGTCTGTTTGTTCTGTGTTAATGTCAAACTAAGGTTTAGTATGATCATCACTTCCTTCTTTTTACTGTTGGAATAAGTTTTCAGCAATATATTGAATGATATTAGGCTAAGCAATCAGACAAAGAAACAAAATAGCAGTTGCCGATAGCAGGCTAAGCAACTTCCTTTCTTATTACGTGAAATAAATAGAGATAAAAACAATACAGCCATTAAAATTTTGTAACAAATGTTTTGGTTGATACTTTTGATATGATCAGTCCACTGAATAAAACTATGGTTTTCAAAAGTTGCCACTAACATGCCTTTCAGTTTCCTATTACAGCCCTGATTGAAAAAAAAAATGTATCTTAAAGCTCATTTGGTCAAACAGTAATGAAGGATTTTATAAACCACTCTTTATCATTTACTGAAAGGTAAGCATGGGCATTAGATATGATAGTATTAAGACAACTGTCCACTTTGTGACCTAAGAAGAAACAGGTGTTTTTATTTAGGGTCACCTGTTTCTGTAGAATAAACTCGAAAGCTCTTGTCCCAGAAACCACAGATAAGAATGTAGCGATTATCTGCTGTGACCACGAAGCAATGTGCATTGATCTGGATGCTCTGATCCACGAGGTCTGTGATCTGCCGTTTGTTCACACCAGAGTTATTGGCTGCAACAAAATGCAAAACACATTTTACAAGTAAGCCATTCCAACACCTTCCTGTCATCCACTTACAGGAGAAAATGAATACATTTAACTTTCAATGAACTGTGAATTTGTTGTTGAGTAAGCATTTTGAACATGAACATTTAAAGCTGTCTATATTGGTGTCAGAAATACAAAATTATTGTGAGATTTCTGGTTTCCCTTTGAATAAGACAAAATATTTTACAGGAAATGACAATTTCTTATAAACTCCTTGGTGCACTGCATAATATATGGTAATATTTTAAGTGTTCTGCTGAAGCACTCTCCAAAACCAAACTGAATTAGGGGCAAGTGATGGAAGTCCATTTAAAATACCAAGTCAGTGTTAACAGTACTGCAGAAAGTTAAATCTTGCTGGTTGGTACATCTCCTGCAGAAAATATCCCAGCTTCTGTTGTGACCTTGACATCCCTCATGCCTGCAGATGCTTAACTGGGCCAAAGACATAAGGATTCAACCAATGAAGCAATTTAAATTTCACGTGCTTTTTTTAACACTGCTCATCTTCTGCTGACATCTCATCTACTGCTCAACCAGGTAGCCAGGCCATGGGCAGTAATGTTAAAAGAAGCAATGTCACCTGGAAATTCCCCCAGACAGAGAGAAAAGGAAGGGTTCATGCACAGACTCACCACTCCCACTGTCAGAGGGAGCTGTTAGGAAGGAATGCGAGTAGGCAACTAATGTGCTATTTACTTCCCATTACACAACAGGCAGAACTTGGCAATACAATAAAGGTGTGATCCCTCTCACCTAATATTAACTTTCTAAAAGTTCCGTATGTAAACTAAGTTAATAATCTATGCTCCCTCTCTGCTCACTGGAGAGAGAGACACCATTTCACATGGGAAGTCATCTCATGCTATAATAGCTGTCCAAGTGCTAGACAGCTCCAGAGGACAGCTTCTCTTTCTACAGTAGCTATGGAGGATATTTTGACAACTAACTTCAGCTAATTGAAGTTAGGTGAGATAAAACTCACTCTGAGACATGTTTCTCCTAGCGTAGGAACATGACTTAATGCAGATAATATTCTGAAATTTCTTTTGTCCCTATTTTTGGTTATTCCACCTAAATTGCTCACAACTGCATGAAATAAGAGACAGCCAAAACTCCCTCCTATTTACATTTGCTTGTAAAAGATAATTCCAGGTTTGTGTACATTCCAAGAACACGTATGTCTATATCTAAACCCTCTACGTCTATCTACTGAAAGATAATGAATAACAAATTACTCAGATTTCCAGAACAGGTGGGCACACTAGTTGTTCCCTAGCTTTTGAGAGGAAAATCTGAAGAGAAAACCATTGTCATTATATGAGCAAATGAAGCATACAGAATGAGAAATCTAACTCTCCTGAGGTACTTGCATATAAATCTTTCAACCACAAATATTGACACTGACGAAAAAAGAACTTTTCATCTGAATATGTTTAAAAATGTACTTTTTTTTCTCACAAATGCTGCAAGATAGACTCTGAGAGCCTTCCCTATCCACAATTTCTGCCTCAAAAATATAGCTACTGAAAAAAATAAACAACCAACCACAAAGCAAATGGTTGCAATTAAAGAGAAATAATGACCATTAGGAATACAAGTCCTGCAATCCCTTTAACAGTTTAAGCACATGTTATTTCTCAAAATACTTCACATTCTCAAGTATTTTTGGATTTAAAAAATACAATCATGCATGAATTTTAAATCCAGTCTTTTATTTATTAATTTCTTAATGTCAACTAAAACAATCCTAATCATAAACTGAATGAAAAGAAATGGATCTGCATCTGCACATATATACATATGTACATACTATATATAGTGCTAGCTGTAGGAAATGAAAATATGTGAACTCTACCAGACCCCTACATTTTATTTTACTAATGTGACCTGATAAAAGTACAGAATTATAGATGTGGGCTGACAATGTAACTGACTTAATTGGTTGTTTCTTAAATACCAATTGCTGGTGATGTTCATTCAGCATCAATAGCTAATGCTTTTAGTTCTCCAGGACTGACAAGAATATTTTCCTGTCTTCCACGTTAAATGAAGCACAATATACAAATATAGCTTAATCAATAATTCTTGAAAATGTGGTTTTCAAATGTATTGCTACATTTTCATCTTGACGTACCAATCAATGGATCCATTTCAATTGGAAGATGGTGGGCTTGATCCAAAGAATATCCTGGGGCTCCCCGAAGGCCTAAACATGAAAGTAAGAATAAAGCACATAGCAACTTTGTTGTCTAAATTTTAATATGTTTTTTCTAGATTTAAAACTGTATTATAGGGTTACTATATATAAAAAAGTAACTTCTTACTATTTCTTGCTCTAGGGATCTTTTCAGATCCCTTCCTCTGTGCTACAGAACTATACATTTCTTAATTCTCCAGTTATGTAGTATTAACTATAAATGTATGAGTGCTAATTCATCATGATTTCTACAGCCACAAACATTCATTAAATACCTCATTTAAAATAGTATAACAGAGAATTTTTTTATATTTGAGCACTGGGTGAGATCTAATTATAGCATAGAAAAGAAAAATAATTGGATTAAACATTGTTATGAGTTTCTTATCTAGGAAAATGTGTAAGTGACAGAAACTTGGACTTTTTCATGGATTTATCTAGAGTTTTTAGCTGAAAAAGTGTGGTCTGCCCTAAATTTGCCACAATTATTCTCATTACTTCTCTCCTGGGCAGTCCTTAAGCAGTCCATCAACAGCTCCATATTTAGTGTTGTCTGCTCCCATGCACAGATAGCATTGTGTTGGCTTTTCTGAGCACCTTTCCTGTCATATAAATCACAATGGCCACTACTGAAAGCATAATTTCTGCCAGGAACTGCCATGTTGCATAAGAATATCCTCCACGAGAGACACAGAGGTCCGGACAACAAACTCTGAGTACAAACTGAGGACTGACATTGTCCCTGCTTACTGCAAAGGGGTTGGACAAGATAATCTTCAAAGGTCCCTTCCAACCCAACACATTCTATGATTCTATGTTCTTGGGCCTTGTGTGGCTTAGTTCATATTTCTAACTCTACTGCTTTCAGTACATCAAAGATAATCACAGAATCACAGAATATTAGGAGTTGGAAGGGACCTCGAAAGATCATCCAGTCCAAACCCCCTGCCAGAGCAGGATCACCTAGACTAGGTCACACAGGAACATGTCCAGGTGGGTTTTGAATGGCTCCACAGAAGGAGACTCCACAACCTCTCTGGGCAGCCTGTGTCAGTGCTCCATAACCTTTACAGTAAAAAAGTTTTTCCTCATGTTCAGATTGAACCTCCTATGCTCCAGCTTGCACCCATTGCCCCTTGTCCTGTCATTTGACATCACTGAGAAGAGCCTGGCTCCTTCCTCCTGACACTCGCCCTTTACAAATTTATAAACATGAATAAGGTCACCCCTCAGTCTCCTCTTTTCCAAGCTAAAGAGATCCAGCTCCCTCAGCCGTTCCTCATAAGGGAGATGCTCCACTCCCTCCATCATCTTTGTGGCTCTGTGCTGGACTCTTTCAAGCAATTCCCTGTCCTTGATGCAGGCTTGAAGATGTGGTGTAGTGCTGTATTTTATATGATGTCTATCTCAGTTCCCAGTTAGAAAGAATTGCAGTGAAAGGACACTTGAGTGGTTAAATTCTAATCCAGATTAGAAAAGTACACAGTTTCCTGAATATGCTGAACAAGAATTCCTATGGGGGCAGCTTTCCCTAGTTTACAATGTTTCTGACATATATTTCACATTGGGATCTCTCCCCTAATGACCTTTGTATTCAGTAATAATTGTTATTTTCTACTACTACAACAGAAACTGGAGGAGGTAAAAGAAAACACAGTCTATAGCTGGCCCTGCCAGCTTCTGTAAACCACTGCTCTGAGAACTTGTCCTTCCCTCCTTTCTCTCTCTTGTTTCAAAATCAAACCCGTTTGGGACAGATCTTTACTAGTATTACACTTAGAGTCATTGGATTCTACTGTGAGATGGCTGTGTAAATGGTTTTCACTGTGTATAAACTCTGAGAGATAAAGCTCTACATACATCCCACAATGATAAAAGTGCTGAGTGTGTACATTTCCATAGATGAACCTTATCCTCTTTGTTTGTAAACAGAGAACAGAAACATTCTGAATACAAGTGAAATTTTAATATTCATGCTAACATTATGCAAAACATATTGCTATTCAAGAATTCAGCACAGTGTTTACTTGCTCTGATAGTTCCTCTAATGCATGGCTATAAAGGATTTCCCAGTCATTCTTCTAATTATTGCTTGCAGCACTGGTCTTTGGACAGGCTTGTGCATAAGAGGTGGGAGCTATTTCACCTGACTTGGATTATTTATTGATGCTTACATTTAAGTCTATTGGAGCAAGACATCTAAGCTAGATCTCACAACTCCCTCTGCAGAAGGACCTATTTTGTCCAAGAGGTTCTCCTGTGCTGCAAAGAGAGGGGGATATATTTTTTTTTTGCCTAGTGCCCACAAAATTCCTGAGTCAGCTACTGAGTCACACTCTCAAATACCAGGTACCTTCTTTTCTCAGGTGGTAAGAAACCTTCATAAGTTTCCAGATGCTGTGACATATGAGCTATCACAGCAGGAAGCTACCTTTGAAAATGAAACCTGTTCATTCCCAAGCAGGGCAGCAGCTCATGCCCGCACCACCTATTTAGCAGTCCCTGAGACAACCTCAGAATCTACATGTCCAGCTAAGGAGAAAAGACACTTCTAGCAGCAATACAGAGAGGTGAGCAGAGGGTCTGGAAGGGAAAATTGGGATGACCTCACTGAATGGACTTTAGGGAGAGAATAAGGAAACTTATTTTCAGAATAATTCAGTGTCCAGCCACTTACGGTCCCACATTATCTGACAGTGACCCATGGGAAGGCTTATGACAAGCTTCTGGACAGACTTGAAATCTCTTTCAAGCAGCAGACAGTAATGTACAGTCTCTAGCATGCCAGCATGTATTCCTGAAACCTGGGACATATTAATATCAGCTGCATCAAGAACAGCAGCACTCTCCTGAAAAGCATTATATCAAAGACTGATCCTGATGTAACCACAAATCGATTGGCTGCCATGGTGATGGGCTGCTGTGAGGGAGAGTGTTTCAAGGAATGACACCAGAGAAAACACAAGCTTTGATTATTTGACACAAACCAGGAAAAGCAGTAAATTTTGTACACAGGCAGGTGAGTGATATTAACCCACATCTAGCTAAATTGCACTCAGAATTAAAGCTGCACTCTTAAGATCTTCACATTTGAATGAAACATGCCAGTGAGAACCTACCTACTGTGTTGTGCCACCGATTGACTGCAAACAGCCTGCTGCAGGTGACGGTCACCACGGCAGGAATGGTCAGGTGGGGCAGCGTGTTGGCTGCCACGTGTGTGACAGGGGAATTTGATGGGAACTTCAGCACCATGATGACATCCTGCTGCATCTGATCTTTAAACATGAGGGGGCTCTGTGGAAGGAAACACTGTTGAGTAGAAAGGAGAAGAGAGCAGAAGAAAACAGAAGGGATAACACAATTAGTGAGGAGGTCTGAGGGAAAACGAGGTTAAAAAAGAGCAGGCAAGCATGTGCACATACAAGGAAAACAATGCTACCTTCGTGTCTATGCTAGTGATGGAGGAGAGCAAGATCAGAAGCTATTATTGGATCATTACATGAGGACAAGTAGAGAATAGGTATGACAAGGGTTATTGTTACAGGGCGCAAAATGACCATTACCATTAATTAATATACAGCAAAGTGTAAAATTATACAGCGGTTAATATTCATATACTCAAATCCTCACAAATATTAAATTTTTCATAATAAATTGATATAAAATGCAGCACTTCCAAACATAGACAATTCTATGTAAATTATATAATTAGTAAGGTGTCTGTAAGTAGTTATAAATCCATTTGATAATTATATGAGTGACACAGTTTTTGTACATGGACTGTAATACTGTCATTAAGTACTGTTTTTAACATTTTTATCCACCATTCTTATAACACAGAATTATTTCTAGAAACTCAAATAATCCTTTCTACTTATCACTTTAAACAATTATGAAACATATACTATCCATATCTTAAGAATATAAAATAAATATTATGTACATTTGTCATCTACACGTTATTTAAAATAACACAGCTAGCACTTCTAGATCAATTCCTATTTTCACAGTGTACAACTAGACAGAGTGATTTTCTCATAGATAGATAAAATGATAGAAACTACTGCAGGTACTACTATCGATTTACAAAACTTGAAAGAAAATATGTAGCTCTAAGCATTTAATCAAAGGCACTGAGGGGCATACAGCTCTGTCTCGTTCAGTCTGGGTATTTCATATAATTCTTTGCAATAAGCATGGAGAAGAATGTGTCGGGAATGAATTTCGGAGTTCGAATTGAAATTCAAAATATACATTGCATTCTCTGGGGGGAACAGGAGGGAGTGTTCCAGAATGATTTGAACGCCAATACTTCATTTTTGTCAAGCAGGCATTGTTCACAAATCAGCCCCTAACAATGCATCCTTTAAAATAAAACAAACCAAACCAACATGCTCACTCTAAGAAAAGCCTGCAGTCATTTCCACTACTTGCAGAAATTGAAATGTAAATATGTATTTATCAAGTGCATATTTATGAAGACAGGGCCTTTTTATACAATATTAGACAGGAAAAGCCAAGACTATAGGTTGCTAAAGCTATTCAAACCTCCATCTTGCTCTGCTAGAGCACTGCGAGCCATTTCTGCCAGGAGAAAGCACGGCTGCATGGTCAACGGAGGCCATTAAAAGTGTTGCTTAAATGGGTACTTTATGACCTACAAAGGATCCTCAGGTTCAAAGGGAATGCATTCCCAGCCAGCAGTGATGTCTCACCAGGTGCATGGCAGAGCTCCGAGGTGGATGAGGCTCAATGAGCAACTGCGATGGCGTCTGTCCAAAGTTCTGTATCTGCGCCTCCATGGCCTGCGGGTAAGGGAGAGGGACTGTCATAAGCAATATGTGTCAAGGAGAGAGGTCAACACACTGTGTGACAACGCAGGCATATCCCAAGTCAGCCATGAAAAAAGTCCAGAAAATTCACCCGGTGCTCTCCTCCCAGGCTGCAGACTCATCCAAGTGTTAGTATTTTGTAGACAAGCTTTGCTTTTCCTTTCAAGCATGCTTCAGTTAACCAACTAACCATTCTCATTTCCAGTAACTGGCATTATATGTGAAAATGTTAACCTGTGAGGACATGCAGTTCAGGTCTTGAGAGAGGTTTTTTTTTGCACTAAAAAGAACATATATACCTTAACAAAGTCCTTTGTAAGGAGGAAAGTATGAGGATCTCTAATAAAATAAGCCTCTGGAATCTTAAATGGGGGGAAAGAAAGGCAAACTGAGAAACAAAAATCATGTATAAAATATAAGAAAACTAAAATAATTCCTATTTCAGCAACACTAGCAAGTTAAAACAAAAAATGCCAGGAAAAAATCTTCCCAGCCACATTCAGACTACCATCAAACCCTCTTCAAGTTGCCTACATTCACTGAGTATTTATTTCATCCTTAATTTTATTGTATTTTTTCATGGGCTTTCAAGCTTCACAGTTTTAAAATGAAAACTTAGCAATTTCAATGCATTCTTTGAGACTTAAATCTACTTTCAGAACAAATCTGGAGTAATTCAATAGGGAGTAGAATAGAGCCCATATACTGAGATGCTTCCACTACTCAAACAGTTCATTCACACAATTATATATTTAAGATATATTCTTAAAACTTTGGCAAAAGATTGCTCCTTGTAAAAGCAATATGGCTAAGGAACACTCCTAATTTTTCAAGTAGACAGCTGCTATTTTATTTGACCTTGTAAAATCAAGAATAAAGCATTCATAGAAAACTAAGCTGACAGATTTTGAAATGCACTGTGCATTGTGTACCTATACATATACTGTACCCTCCACTACTGACCCTTAGTATTTTTCTTGTAAGCTTTATGAATTTTTCATTTTCTACCACACAAGAAACATGAAAATAACGCCAAAACTATTACTATCTTGGTAAATTATGTTATTTCTTTTAGACATAAAATAGTAAGAAGCACAATAAATACTTCTTGATACAGAATAATCTTTTTAATCTACATATTTTGTAATCCAACAAGCCAATCTGTGTTTTCATCCACTTCACAGCATAGATGCAAGAACAAATGGTGGAGAAAGATTTCTGAACAGGTCACTAATGTCTACCACTCCTGATGCTCTAGATAGACAGGTATATAATGGAATTCAACAAACAAACATTTTTCAAAAAGAAACTTAATGCAAAGTCCAGTCAAGTGGCTGAAGGACTTTCAATGGATTGTAGCCGTGGTGTATTTGATGCTGTAATTATCCCAGTACAGGTGATTTCTTGCTTGTTGACTAATTCAGAGTGGTGTTTAGTCTCCAAGGCACAGAGTGTTTCTTGGGAACTGGTGAGCATCTCTGGTTTTATTAACATGTAATGATAAATTATTTTAAAATCATAGTGTAATTTTATACTAAACCAATGTAGTTTTGTGGGTATGTACATATGTACATGTCTATACAGCAGCTATCTATATAAAGCATATAAACATTATATCTTTATATGTTGTGTAGATAACTTCACTCATGTAGACACTTTTTATACAAGAACATAAAATTCAAGTCAGCATAAAAATCAAAGCCAGCATTTTCTGTTTCATTCAATAGTCTGTAACTCATTTGGTTGGTGAGGAGAAGGGGAGAAAATTATACTTGTTGGTGAAATTAATTTTCAAAATTACAAAGACTAATATCAACAATATCAGGCGCTGTGTGGTATATGCTTCCACGTAGACCTGTCAATAGAGCTTTGAGAAGAGTAATTTCCATTTTTATTTTTCTTCAAATAATTATCAAGGTTAATTTAATTTTAATGTTTGAAAGAATTCTGTGTTGAAATAAGAGTGTGAATTGTATTTGGCAGCAATACTGAACAAAACACAGCTCTTCCTCTCCTAGCCTTTATAGTGATCCCTGAAATGATACTTCTGTTCTCTCACAGGCACACTGAAATGAATTATTAAATTTTTTTCAGTGCAGCCCAATTCTAATTTACACATTTACTTTCATGTTGTCCAGGCTTGGTAAATTCTGATTGTTTGGTTATAAATTCTGCATACATAAACTTTGCTGGTTTTTCCTCCCAGTTCAGGTAGATTTATGATAGAAACAAGAGGAGAGAAAGAGAAGCAGAATACCATAAAAAACCAGCATGAATTTTTCAGATTATGAGAAAAGGACACTTAAAACATAACTGCCAAAAGAAACTGCTATTTAACAGCTAAAGATGTCCTGGTAAATACTCACATACTTTATGCGCCCATAATTTTAAAACCTGTACATTAATGCCAAGTCCTTCCATAACTAGAACTAATGCAGAATCAAGACCTTGATATTCAAGGAATATTGAATATTTTTGCTTGCTTGCATTTACAAAGACAACCGCCTTTCCCTCACCCCATGATTAGTAATGTTATCTTTTTCTTTTAAAAATACCATTTGTAAAACTGACAACTCTTAAACCTTAACTCTTCCTTAAAGAAACTGAACAATGTTTCTTCAAAAATATCCATAATATTCAACTACTGCACTGAGACTATAGTCTGCACACCACCAAAGCTGTACACAGCTACAACTGGAATTCCTCTCTAAAGCTCTCAACACTTAAAAAGGACAGAAAAACCTTGTCAAAACTTACACAGAAGATAAACATAAGCACTGGCCCAAGGGTATTCCTAATGCTGCCTCCTATCAGATCACTTGACATAAAATGAAAAACAGGTACAGAACAGATCTGTGAATAATAATGTAATGCATTGATTTGTTTATAAGAGAACTCTGGCTGAATCTGAAATTAATCTGAAAACTGTTAAGTGTACACTACAGTTTTTCTTGAACAGTAAATCATAAAACTTTAGATTTATTTAATGGTCTTAAACATTTCATTCTAATTAATCATCTCCTTTTCTCCCAGCAGATCTTGAGTATTATGTGCAAAGTTATACACCACTCCCTGAGACACACATTCCAGTTAATTTATTACAAATTTTAATAAAATAAAATTAATTCTCATTTCACCTCCAAATGTCCTTCATGTAGAAACAATATAGGCTTCGAATTCAGCAGCTGTCAGATTTAACGCTTTTGGAAGAACAAAATGGCAATTATATTAGTTTTCATTTTCTTAATAATGTGATGCAAAAAAGCTATTCAGTGAGCTAATTTGAGATTCCCTACTGTTTTTAATACACATAAAATGAGATTTGTACTTGAGACACTTCAGGTATTATCTGTTAAGATATGATCAGGTATTGGAGAAAGATAAAATGGGTCTTAGCTTATTTATTGATAATCATAGGTCAGAACAAGGAAAGAGTTGTTAGCAACTCAAATTTTAAAATGAGTTGATCTCACACATCCTAATTTATGTAATCAAGTAAAACACAACTTCATTACACTTAGTATTGGCCATGTAACAATAATATAGAGAGATTTATATTGCATGTGTATATATATTTTGGCTAAGAAATCAATATACTTAATGTCTTCTTTGTCTCAGTCTTTAATAGTAAGACTAGCTATCCCAAATGTATTCAGCCCCTCGAGCTGGAAGACACAGACAGGGAACAGAATAAATCCCCCATAATCCAAGAGGAAGCAGTTAATGACCTGCTATGACATCTCAACACCCATAAATCTATGGGGCCGGATGGGATCCACCGAGGAGTACCGAGGGAGCCAGTGGAAGAACATATAAAACCACTCTCCATCATTTAGCAACAGTCCTGGTTAAATGAGGAGGTTCCAGATGGCTGGAAGTTTGCCAACGTGATGCCCATCTACAAGAAGGGTTGGAAAGACAATCCAGGGAACTATGGGCCTGTCAGCCTGATCTCGGTACCAGGGAAAATTATAGAGCGGTTTATCTTGAGTGGGCTCACATGGCACGAGCAGGAAAACTGGGCAACCAAGCCAAGCATGGGTTCATGAAAGGCAGGTCCTTCCTGACCAACTTCATCTCCTTCTATGGTCAAGTGACCCGCCTAGTGGATGAAGGAAAGGCTGTGGATGTTGTCTACCTAGACTTTAGTAAAGGCTTTGACACAGCCTCTCACAGCATTCTCCTAGAGAAGCTGGCAGCTCATGGCTTGGATAGGTTTACTCTTCACTGGATTAAAAACTGGCTGGATGGCCGAGCACAGAGATTTGTGGTGAACGGAACTAAATTCAGTTGGTGGCCAGTCACAAGTGGTGTTCTCCAGGGCTCAGTTTTGGGGCCAGTCCTGTTTAACATCTTTATCAATGATCTCGATGAGGGGATTGAGTACTCCCTCAGTAAGTTTGCAGACACCATCAAACTAGGTGGGAGTGTTGATCTGCCTGAGGGTAGGAAGGCTCTGCAGAGGGACCTGGATAGGCTGAATCAATGGGCTGAGGCCAATTGCATGAGCTTTAACAAGGCCAAGTGCCAGGTCCTGCACTTTGGTCGCAATAACCCTATGCAGCACTACAGACTTGGGGAAGAGTGGCTGGAAAGCAGCCAGGCAGAAAAGGACCTGGGGGTATTGGTTGATAGCAGACTGAACATGAGCCAGCAGTGTGCCCAGGTGGCCAAGAAGGCCAATGGCATCCTGGCTTGTATCAGAAATAGTGTGGCCAGCAGGAGTAGAGAAGTGATTGTGGCCCTGTACTCGGCACTGGTGAGGCTGCACCTTGAACACTGTGTTCAGTTTCGGGCCCCTCACTACAGGAAGAACATTGAGGTGCTGGAGCATGTCTAGAGAAGACCAACAAAGCTGGTAGGGATCTGGAGAACAAGTCTTATGAGGAGCAGCTGAGGGAGTTGGGATTGTTTAGTTTAGAGCAGAGGAGACTGAGCGGAGATGTTATTGCTCTCTACAACTACCTGAAAGGAGGTTGTAGAGAGGTGGGTATTGGAATTTTCTTCCATGTAACTAGTGACAGGACAAGAGGAAATGGCTTCAAGTTGTGCCAGAGGAGATTTAGACTGGATATTAGGAAAAACTTCTTTACTGAAAGAGTGGTAAAACACTAGAACATGTTGTCCAAGAAGCATGTGGGGTTTAAAGTTAAAGCAGGGCATTGTCCAAATGTCTTTCCAACACTGACAGGTTTTGCACATCCACCATCTCTCTAGGAAGCTCATTCCAGTGTTTGACCACCCCATCAGTAAAGAAATACTTCCTAATGTCCAGTCTAAATCTTCTCTGGAATAGCTTTGAACCATTCCCACATGTCCTACCACTAGATACCAGGAAGAAGAGATCAGCATCACCTTCCTCTCGAGGAACACATGCTGAAACCAAGTCCAGTATGATGGTTGCAGACCCCATCAGTGGCTGAGCTCTGCTAGCTGCACCCCTGGAGCACATTGCTTCTGTGGCTTAGAAGCCTGGTGACGCACTCCAAAACTGCTCTGCAGTGTGAATGAAAGCATGGCAAATAGGGGTGTCCAGCAGATTAATTTCAGAAACACAGGCCTGATCTAAATGAATTGCCTCATCTGAAACATCACAAAAGTGAAGGTTTTCTTTGCTCTTTGGCATACCTTTGCGCAAAGAGTAAGCCATGAAGCAGCTCATTTTTAACATACTTTTTCTCTAAGAAAGTTCTTTAGAAATGCAGGTAAAATCACCAAGGAAGATATTAATGGTCCATCTCATTTGCAAACTCCCCTTTTCTGGGAGAGATGCCTGGTGACTACATAATAAAAGAAATATAAATGTGTGAGTACTTTTACTTTGAATCACAGACAGAAGAAACAGGCTGCATTGCAGATAGTAAGACATTGTTTTTATTCTTATGTGAAGTGGCCTTATTTTGTTAATTTTCATTGATTACCACCATAATCAGTTAAACTTTCTAAAATATGTATTATCTGAGTTTCTCTGTGTCTTTTTACTTTTTTAACATATTCAGTCTTCTTATTACTAATTCCCATAATCATGGAGTGTTTTGCTCCTCCTGTGTACCACACTCAGATTTTTCCACAGTCCATTTTCCCCTATGCATAGGGATGGAATCCAATGAAGAGCAAAAATCTTCAGGCATTTGAAAAATATGCGCCACAGCAATAGTCATCCAACTCTGCCTTTCCTGAAAGATTAATTCATTTTTGCATCCAAGTGAGCAGAGGAATCCCTTATGTGATCTCCTGCCTATGCAGCCAGCATGCTCAACAGCCCTCAAGCACCATCTACTTCAGAGCAAACATTACTGACAGCCCTTTTGGTGGGTAGTGTAAGCAGCTTGAAAACATTATTGTTTCCTAAAAGTGGTGTGAGATACTTTTTTATTTGCATCTACAGCTGTTAAACAGCATCAGTATTTTCAGGACTTTTGATAAGCTGGGTTACGGGTATTGATTTCCATTTTATTATTGTATGTTTGGAGGAAAGAAGTGCTGTAGTTTAAACACAAGGTATGACTCAACTAGTCTGGAGGCTTCAATACAGTCAGTTATTTAATCAGGATACTCAAGGGACTGCAAGATGGGAACAGAAATTGATTTTCTCTACAGGTCACTACTTTATTAATTTAACAATGGAGAGGAGCAACCTTAAGCTTCTTCCCCTCACAGGAGGTATCCCACTGGATCCAATGCACAATTAAATGGCTCCCCAGCAGAAGACCAATAGCTCAGAGATGACCTTCAGTCTTCTCCCAGAGTCAATCCACTCCTGAACTTCATCCTTATTCCTCTGTGAAAGGAAACAGTACTACAAAACGAATGAGAATGTGAATTGTAAGATCTTCCATTCTCTTTACAGACAACAGTCACATTGGTGACCTTATTTGTCTTGGGGAGCGCTGTCTTTTAGCTTTCACATTTACTTCATTAAGCTACTAACTGTGATACTGGGTTCTTCCCACTGTCACCTTTACAGTTCTCCCATTCTTGCCCTTTCCAGTCCAATATGCCTCTCAGGACACAGAAATATTTTAAACACTGCCAGCTTAAGCAAGGCATTTGGTTAATACACTGCAAATTGGAAATAAATTCAGTACATCTCACAAACAGAAACAGAGAAGGTAGGGAGTTAGGGTTGTTCAGCTTGGAGAAGAGAAGGCTCTGATAAGACCTTATGGCAGTCTTCCAGTACTTAAAGGGGGCCTACAGGACAGATGGAGAAGGACTCTTTATCCGTGAGTGTAGTGACAGGACAAGGGACAGCAGCTTTAAAGTGAAAGGGGGTAGATTTAGACTAGATATTAGGAAACAATTCTTTACTGTGAAAGCAGTGAGACAGTGGCACAGGTTGCCCAGAAAAGTTGTGGATGTCCTCCCTGGAAGTGTTCAAGGGCAGGTTGGATGGGGCTTTGAGCAATGTCATCTAGTGCAATGTGTCCCTGATCATGGCAGGGAGGTTGGACTGGATGATCTTTAAGGTCCCTTCCAACCCAATACATTCTATGATTCTATGAAAGCAAAATTAACATAGAGATGGATATCCTGCAGCCAGTGCAGGTTTAGCTGAAAGAGTCCCTTACTCTTTCAGGTATACTGCCATATGTGAGGTTCTCATATGCCTGACCACAAACACTTCCTTTTCCTCTCTAGCAGTTGACCATTCCTCTTAAAATCATGGAAAACTTCCTTATACTGAAAAGGGCTGATGTCAAGGAGTGAAATGCCCTGCTCCCTTCCTAACCATATCAGAAGGCAAAAATGTTTTTCTATAGTTTTTCTCTTTCTTGTATACTTACAACTCTGCCTAGAACAAAGGAGTTTACCACTGATATAATGAAATTCTCTCATTACATTTCACTAAAACCTACAGCAAACTCTATTATGCTCTAAATGAAATAGCTTTAACTCCCAATTCCTCTGACAAGGTCTATGTTGTTATAGAGGTTCCTCAGGTCAAGCTGCTCAGTTCATCACTTACTTTCTGTGGTTGAGATATTTTTTAAAACTGCAGGGTTTGCTCCCAGCCCATGGTCATTTCTCTGCCTTTTCTTCCCTGCTGTTTGCCTGTACACAAGGCAGACAGGGAGTATTCCTTTGCTTCTGGAGTCACTGCTGTGCAAAACTCCAAACATAGGCTGGAACTGAAGAAAGTAATACATTTATTTATAGGATTTTTCACAATTATTTTCATTTTTTTCCAGAATAGAATAGAATAGAATAGAATAATTTCAATTGAAAGGGACTTATAATGATCACCTAGTCCAACTGCCTGACCAATTCATAGCTGACCAAAAGTTAAAACATGTAGTTAAGTGCAATGTCCAAATGCCTCTTGAACACTGACAGGCCTGGCGCATCTACCACCTCTCTGGGAAGCCTGTTCCAGTGTTCAACCACCCTCTCAGTGAAGAAATGTTTCCTAATGTCCAGTCCAAATCTCCTCATGCAGCTTTGCACCATTTCCATGCATCTTATCACTGGATACCAGGGAGAGGAGCTCAGCACCTCTCTCTCTGCTTCCCCTATTCAGTAAGCTGTAGAGAGCAATGAGGTCACCCCTTATATAAAGAACTTTTTATTATTCTGATTTCATGCCATTATTCTCTTCAGTTGTATTGTATTTCTTGTATTCATATTTGTAATAATTCCTGTCCCATACAGACTAGTAAGATTTACTGAAACTCTTATATGTTCATTGATGTCATGCCAAAAGAAATCATTGCTCTGTCATCATTCTCCCAAATCTGTATTAAATTTATATAAGAAAATGTTGCTTTCTTTGATCATTAAGTTACTGAGTACAACACATTAGAAATTATTTTCCTGCTAAGTTACTTTTGTGAGAGATGTAATAGCATGATACAATAATTCATTAAATATGTAACTTCATGCCATATATAGTCAAGGTTTTGAAACCTGGACAATCAGGATTTTTTATTTTTAGATGACTTGCAATTGTCACTAAATAATTTTCCTATTGTTATATAATGGATAACCTCAGAAACAAGGATTCCTCTCAATCTGACAAGCAATTTGATCTTTTGTGAAGACATAATCTCATTTCTTTTAAAATAAGAGCTTTTGTTGTTTTTCTTGGATGATAAACATTTAAGGAGATTGATTGAAATAATTTTTCATCACCTAAACTCTACCTATATAAGGAAAGACTTCCATATCCTCTTTTCATTATTCAGACACCAACACTTATGGTTACATTCAAAAGGCCACATGCACAAAAACTCAATGTGATTTGTTGGGTGAGAGGCCGATCTAGATGATCTTTCCCATCTGGTGTTTAGGTCTATGGAACAAGCTTCTCTGACATTTTGGTTCTGCAATGCAAATTACTAAAATGTACACCTGCAACATAGAATTTCCCTGTTAATGCTACTCCTTTGTTTTACTCATATATAGGATGGTACTCAAAGCATCACAATATACAGAATTGCAGATGTGTCCTAGATAGTGTTTGCAAACCAAACAAAACCAAACCAGTTCCATTGCCTCAATGTTCCTCCTGTAGTTTAAATCCTGTTACTAAGAGAGAATCCTCACTCTTAGGTCTTGGCAAGATCTTGCTTAGAGCATAATCTTCTATGCTGGCCAAACTGTTTCTTTCTTCCTGAATTTGTGTTGCCAGTTTGAAGTTCCAAGAAATTAAAATTTCTTACTATTACCAAAACTTTTCTTGAAGCTGTCCTTGCCTGCATCTTTCAGGTTTTTTGTTTGTTTGTTTGTTGGGGGTTTTGATTGTTTGTTTGTTGTTTTTTTTTAAAAATTTAAATCTACCATTACCATCTTAGGTTTATCATACCTCACATTTCTTGACACTCCTACTCAGGAGTTTTTGCTTTAAAGCAAAGCATTTCCTTTCTTCTCCCTTATGTCATCCTTTAACTATATTTTTCTCTTTTGCATATGAAATACAAGCTAGGATGCTGAAATCTTAATTTATGTTTCTAGATTTTTGGTACAGAAGTTTTTTTTTAAACCAAGTAAACTTATGACACAAACATTCTTTCCTGAAAAGGCTCCTAGGATTCCAAGAGCATTATCTCCAGTGGTGAAAAGTTATTTCAAGGGTTTTCTAAAGCAGAGATAAATTTTTACATTTCCTTAAGTAAGAAATAAAAAATCCTCTGAGTTTTTAAATGTAGCTTTTCTTCTGACTGGAACCATACAGATTTTCAAAGTCTACAAAAGATAAAGTAAAGGAATAAAAAAATTATATGAAAACTGTCATTAGCATCTCTTAGTTGGCAGTCATTAAAATTTACAAGCATTTTAAAAAAACACTGCTGCTGTCTGGGGTGCTACAATTGTTTCCACATGTGAAAAGCAGTGAGTAACAGCCGGAAAGCCTGCAGTTCCAGTTGTGCTAGGCTAAAAATTGCTAGTAGTATTTTTCAGAACACCATCAGCTGTATTTAGGAACCTGCTAAATTTTACAAGTCAAAAGTACTTAAAACAAAGTCTTTTTTGTTTAGAAATGCCTAACTAGATTATATTATACAATATCTCAATGAATTCGCTAATGAAAAAAGAAGTCCCAAAGGTCAAGACGAAAAGAAATCCCATAAAGCTCTGGGAAGGCTGCAAACCTCATTTCTCTGCCTTAGCAACTATACCAAGAGCTCTCTGTTCCTGTAGTAATTCCTTCATTTCTTCTATAGGGCTCCCAAGGGCTGCCTTCCTAACATTTTCCCTTCCTCCTCTTCTGCAACCAGAGCTCCAAATGTCCTTTCTGTCCTTTCCCTTTCTTTCCTGTTTTCCAGGCTTCTCATGCTCCCGTTGCACCTTGGCCTCTCTCTCACTCTCTCTCAAGAAGACAGAAGCTGTGCAAATGCCCCACTTACCATTCAATTCTATTTCCCCTACTTCATCTCTCATTTTTATTTATTTTCTCCAGACACGAAGAGAAGTTTCTCACCCTGACCTGTTCAGTTAAAACATATAGCACATGCAGGGCTTTATTCTGGGCAAAAAATGGAAGGTACGTTTGTGTTCCTATTACTCAAAAAGAATTTTAAAAATAATTCAAATTCACATGCCACTGATCCATCACCATTTATACTAACCAGAAGGCCGAGCTGAAACAGAAGCTAGTTATTCTGTGGCAATGAAAACAGTGTTATTATTATAACCTTATATTCCTACAATAATAAAGCTCCAGATATTTATCAGAAGTAGAAGTGCTACAAAACAAAGAAGGTGCTTATGAAAAATCTGAAAAATAATGAAATTACTTTTCCTCTCCATTGAGGCAGAAGAAAGAAGAAACTTCTACTCTTCATTAAGATCTCCTGGTGAAAAATACATGGAGTTATCTCTAGTCTGGACAAAAATAACAAAACTGAGTATCTCTGTCCTTATTCTACATCCTGATCTTGAAAGCAGAAGCCATCAACCAGACCCCCACTAGCAGCTCATAACAGACCAATGTATCATATGAAAAAAACAGTGGTATTTTTAAAGAAACTCGGGGAGTGAGTATTTCTGACGGACCTCTGACTTTCAAGCTGGGTCACCAAATGGCTCCTAACTTCTGCTAGCCAGGAAAGGTCACAGAAGCAGAAAGAGCCTGGCTTTGCTGGTACTTGTACAGCCTCCAGAAGAAAAGGAAAAACTAATCAGGATGAGAATAAAATACAAGTAATCTAGACTTGTTAAGTGCTCTGGGGAGTAATTGGGAGTGGAGCCAAGGCAGTAGCACTGGGCTACTTCCCATGATTTTCAGGGAGGCTGATGTCATCTGAATAGTGCACTGCAATGTGAATTTTTACTCCATGCTGTTAGAAGGGAGAATTTGTTGAGCACCACATCAGGCTTAAAACTATTTATTAGCTCCTCTTGCCTTTGGTTTTGTTTAAGACACTGTATATGTTTTTAATTGTCATTTTTAGGAGCACAGAGGCCTTTCAGCATAGGCATCCTATCCATAAAAATGCAACAGTAATATCAGCGGGAGGTTTCATTGAAACTTTGAAACTTTGTCCACTCTTTTCTAATTAATGTTTTCTTTCTTTGTGACTAAAAGATTTAACAGTGCATGCTAACAGCTGGTTTTAACTATGCTTTTTATTTTAAAAGCTAAATTGTGAGCTTTAAAAATTCACAGTTAAACTTTTTAAAATCAACAATAAATGTATGTAAAGTTTCTGCATGACAAGTTTATTTCAGGAGGTAATGATTTTTTAAAGAACAACAATTCTTAAAATTCCCCACCTCTTTCGTTATTTTTCTGTCCATCAACTGAATGTATCACTTCTCTAAGAAAAATGTCTAAAGTTATTTCCTTACTCTTCCACTTCAGTTACATTTCCCTCCTCAATACTGTCCTTCTATCTTAGGAAATACTCATACATTTGCCTTGTATACTGTAAAACTGCTACGCATTTATACTTTTTCTGTAAGATTCTGACAAAATTGGCAATATAAGAAATAAAAAGGGGAATGTGAATATTTAGGACAGTATTTAAGTTCTGTGACTTGGTGTAAATTACATGCAACTGGGTTTGATTGTAGGAAATGCAGTAAACTATGACTCTGGATAGCAATCTATATGTGGTATGTGCTCAAGATATCTACTGACTACATTTTTTCAACCTGTTGGCTTTAGCCTATGTAAGTCAGCAAAGAACCAACCCTTCAGACAGACAGTCTTAAACAAAGAAGAGCTTCAAAAAGCTAAACTTTCCGTCTTGAAAAATTTCCACCCATAATGTAGCAATTTTTAAAATAATTTCTACATTAACCACTAATTTGTCATAAATTAAAAACTTATAAATATAATCCTGAGTTAACCAAAAAAAGATGCAATGACTTGTGATGAAAATGAATGCAATCATAGGAGGCACAGACTAATGCAGTTATTGACAAAGTAGTTGCGTTTGTGTTTTGCTTACAGTTATCACCATAACAGAACAGAGCAGAATAAATGATACAGATGACAAAGATCCATTTTTCCCACAGTGTACATTCTTCCTAACAACCTATTTTTACAGTGTTTGCCCATTCTAATTTGAAATGACCCATTTAATGAAGACTACAATTTCTCTTACGAGATTTGTACAGTCAAATTACAACCTATAGACATTATGAAACCTCTTCTGCCATTAAGTCTGAACTTTCCTGTCTGAACTTGATCCTGTAACTGCTGGTTAATCTGGAATCAGACCAAGTAATATCCCTATCTCAGCTGGTATAAGCAACTCTCCATATTCCTGTCTTTGTGCTAAACATCTCCTTTCACTGTTATTGTCAAGCTCTTGAAATCCTGTTCATAAATCAGTCTTTGTCCTCTCATCACTAGGATGCTCTTCTCTGAACTCTCAAATCTTTCTGGTAAGCTAGCATAGAAAACAATACACAATGCTCGTGTGGAAATTCAACCAAAACATGACAGAAAGGTGGTCTATTAGCGACTGATTAGATCCCATGGCAATTTGGCCAGTAGTTGACAAGGATCAAGCCTAGAGAATAACATTGTCATGGAAAATAAATGTTATCAATAGCTCAGCTAACGAGTAGCCAGAAGGATAACTTACACGTGCTTCAGAAAGCCATTACACAGAACATACACATCATATTTATTTCTACTTATTTCACAATTAAGAACATCCCCTGTAGGAAAACACAAAAGAAAATGAGGAAAACAGGGAAGCAAACAACAGAACAGGCCTTCTGAAAGCTTGGAGTAATAAAAGAGGAAAGGGTACTTAATCATTAAAGAATGCATTTTAGCTGTGACTTTTTTTTCTTCTGATTTATTTTTTAAATAAAATATGATTGTTGAAGATGTTTTATAATGTTTGGAAAGCAGAACAGACTCAGTAAACCAAAGCACACAGCATGTCTATTTTGATCTTATTTTATAAATATAAAACTACACAAAATTAAAAGTGTGACTTCATGCTCTACTTCTACTTTGTCAGAACAAAAATAACAAAACTCATCAGTAAAATCTTACATTGTTAATGAAATAAAATGCATTAAGCTAAGAATGTGGTAATATAACATTAGAGGTTTTCTGTTTTATCTGAATGGAAAGTAAATGCTGGCTTATTTCTTGCTCTCAGCTTCATATTTCTATCACAAATCATCTGCCTTGTTCCCACCTTAAGAAGGTGCTCTGAGATTTGCAAAACACATACCCTTCACTACAAATTGTGGTTATGATGAGGCTTCAACCATCTGCCAGCCTTCAATTTATCCACTGCAGGACACAAGAACTATCTCAGAAAACGGGCAAACCTTCAAAACTAACAGCTGAAAAAGGACTGACAGAGAAGCAGGTAAAACATTCATACTGAAAGGTGTCACATATAGAATTCATGAAGCTTCAGTGTATATTAGAATTTCAATTTTGAAACAGGTTACACTGTTACGTTTGAAATAAATGTTCTCAGTTATTTTCAGGGTTTATCTTATAAAGAAATAATTCTGTTTGGATTATTTCCCAGAACACATTCTTCAAAACTTCACTTTGTTCTTGACATAAATTGAAAACAATAATATAGATATACTGTACACAGGCTTCAAAATGGCATTAAAGAGGCACATTATCAATATGTTTAAAACGTTTAGAATGCTCAGCTTTGCATCTTTCTAAGTGAATGACTAGATACTTAGACTGAGTAATATCTGTTCCAATAAACTGCTGTGTGTGAAATGTTTTGAATAATAGTTAATTTATGCTGAGGTAATGACAGCACAATATAACTGAAATCTGTGCTAATAGGAAAAAAGAAGCCCCTTCCAGCTATTTCTGTTACAATCAGCTGCAGTAATTTTCACACCATCTCTCTCTCTCTCTGTGTCTCTCTCACATAAAATATTACTTTAAGTGTATGTTAAAATGCTTATTGCTAATTTTAAAAATCAATAATTGGTACCTGTCATCCATATGGAGAAAAACAAAATAACCAGACAATAAAAAAAATTCATGTACAAGACCTATATTTTATGCATTTCTGCAATAAAAGAGAGCAATTGTGGTTAATGATGTTCTTTTTTTACTGGCAAAACTTTGAACTCAGTTTAGGTAAGGCTCCAGGATGTTCTGAGAAAAATGCATATGAAATTTCTAACATGGATGAGAATTGGCCAAGCAATTTATTCCAAATAATACTCAAAGTAGATTGAGACATTTTCTGGGCTCTAAGTTATTCACAAACTCACCCTAGTATTCCTCAGATCAAGGAATTAGCTGAAAGATGGTTGAAGCCTCATCAACTAAATAAGTTCTCTGCAGTTCTTCACTTGGAGTGCTGGGTGTAGGGTTGGTCATGTACATTGTGTGACAGTGCTTAGCTCTGCCTAAATGCTGAGCTTTTTAGTCACAAGTACAGTGAAAAAGAAACAAATCCCAAACCTTCTAGTATGCCATTTTGGACCCAAACGCCACATTTACACCACTATTTGCTTTACTTCCAGGATCTCTGCATTTTCTTGAGTATGAAAAGATTCTGAAGTTCTATAAACATATAACAGCACAATCCAGTAACAGTCATGAACTCAGACCAGCACAGATTCACTGAAATATTGACTACCTGTTCACCTCTAATGCATTTATTAACTGGAGATATCATGATCCATCACTAATCTAACTGTAGATAATTATTTTAAGCAATGGTAGAAAGATGTTTTTAATTTGGAATCCTATGGATCGGATTATGATTTCTGACTCCTTGTCATAAATGGCTTGTGTTACTCAGTGTAGGAGCTCCCAAAAAGTTATTTCATAGTAAAATTGGATGAATAATTAAAACGTTTTAGCTATTCTGCAGTAAACACTTTCTGAAAGCCGTTTCCCTTGAATGAGAAACAAGTAAAATAGCACACAAAATAAAAGCCTATACATTGGGCAATTACTGTGTGGTAACTGACCTGATGCAATTTACACTAATTCCTCATCGAATATTCTGATTTAAGGTGTCTCCTCCTGTATTCAGTGTCTTCTACAGGAATTGTTACCTACAGAAATAAATAACCTCAAAAACGCCCATATTTTTCTTCTTGATCTACAGAAAGCTAACAAAACAGTGAGAGCAGGTAAAACCTCCTCCATTCCCATTTACAGAAGAGGATACTAAGCTCTGAAACTCACTGAAAAGACATAAAAATGATCATACCCACAGACACTCCCAGACTTAAATGTAAACATCCATTTAGCTTTCTGTTGATAGTCCTTTCACACAGAGAATAGACTCAGAGGCAAACAAAATTAAAAAAAATAATCAAGGTGTTTTTCCCAAAAACTGAGTAAAACTTTGGGGGAAAAAACCCTTTTTTGTTTGTCTGGGAAACACAGTATTTGGGAGTAAAGGAGATGTAGACTTCTCAGCAAAAATCAACAGGATTCAAGTACACATTTCTCAGAGAAGAACAGAGCCCTTAGCATATAAGAAAGTAATTTCCACTTTGATAATGGCTTTTACTCAAATAATAATTCTTGCTATACAGATTCCTTCAATTAACTTTGATAGAAGTGGATATTGATACTACTTGCTGCTTTCCACTTACTCCATCACTATCTACATCCATGCCTAAGCAGGACTGCTCCTAGAAAGGAAGCAAAGACGATCCCTTGTATGGAGGCAATTAAGCACAACTGAACATGTAAGTGGCCAGTGCTGTGGGTACAATTCAATCAAGCAGATCCATCAAGGTGGTTTTGATATCCCTGTCACATCAAAGAAATGGTGCCCAGAAGAAAAATATCTAAAAAGTTAAAAATGAAATCGGAATAAATAAGAATAACTCCAAGCAAAAGCAAGAATAAGCACATGGTTGTAAGGGCTGGCACTACCTTGAAAGTGTTATATAGTGCTATTAAAGCAGCGTGTTAATTTTTTCCTCATAAATTTGCCAGGTTCAGCCAACGGGGAAAGGCTAACATTCCAGCTCCTTTTGTTAAAGATATATCTATCTTGCTGAGTCTTGACAGCCCTATCATGTCAGCCCTCTGTAGTAGCAAAGAGTGTTTCAGCAAGGAGGGGGGAAAAAAAGGAAAGAAGGAAAAAAAAAGAAGTGAAAACTGATGTGATCTCCTTTGCTTCCTGTGGGCATATTTCACTATAGCAGATCCAGAGGGATGTTTTGTTATTCCTGTCAGATCAAAGAAAGAGATAACAGAAGAAAATATAAGAGGAAAAATAAAACCCAGAAATAAGGGTAACTGAAAGGCACCGCAAGACTGCATCATTATGACTTTTCAAATTATTTAAATATGCTAAATATCAAGTCACCACCAAAGAAATAAATATTGCATAGGCCATATGCTCTGCTAGCTGCCAGCAAAACCATCCTACTAGGATTAGTTTACGGGCGCTGCAACTGCCTGTCAAACACTAGCAATTTTAATCATTTTTCAATTTGCTGTGTGAGTTGCAAGAATGCTCAGGTATTTTGACAGGTGGCTGCTCGGAACAAATATCTGAGCCGAGTAGCTTCACACCACCTTGCTTTCCTACTCTCAATTCCTGTTGGATTGGGGGCACACAAGTGTTTGGTGAAGATGCAGCAGTACAGGGAAATCCCTGCACTGCACTGCTAAGTTGTGCTTGCAACTCACATCCAACACAAGAGTGACACAAAGTTAGCCTAGTCTAGTGCAACCCAATAGCTGTGCAATATAATGTTTCACTTGATTTTACAGAACATTACTAATCATAAAGAAGCTGAATGTCTTAAAAAAAAAAAAGTAAATAGAGATCCGGCTATAATTTAAAAAAAATAAACAGAAAACCTGAAATATTACTTTTCTGAGAGGCTACACATTAGCTGTGGTTTCAGTACTACATGTGATTAATCTATTATGCACTATCTGAACATGCCCACTTTATTATTTTATGTTTGATGTACAAGGTAGTACTGAACATAATTTTCTAATTACCAGAATAACTGTGCTGTTCCCTTTTAGCCACATCACTTTGTGTCATGCAGAAACAAGTTTCTAACTTGAAAAAAACCCCATAACTCTGTTGATTTTTGAGTGTCCAGATTTCCAGGTGATTTTCCTCAGGAAAATTAAGGTCCTAAAATCTATAGACACTGTGGGAGAAACCAGAGGAGGAACTATATTTTCCTAAAGAAGTGAACCAGTAACATCGAAGCACCACAAATAAACTACGTTTCTCATAATGTTCTTTATACATTAGCATTCTCAGCCTCAACTCCCTGAAGTCAGTCAAATCTGTCCAGCGGAAAGGATTTGGATTATGATGTAAACTAACAGTAAAGACAATTCCAAATAACATCTAATGTCCAATATAACTACTGTTTACATATTAAAAAGAGATACAGGCTTTGTACGAGGGATGTTCTGTCATGTTTCTCCACAGGAGAAGACTGTCATGATAAAGTTCATTATCAATTACTGCTTTACAAGTACAAGATGAGTTAAGCTGTCATAATTTTCTCAGCCAGAGATCCTGTGCTGTCAAAAAATGTCAATTTTTAATCTGACAAAAGGAAGAAAATTATCTGTTATTCTGACCTCTAATTTCTTGACATTTTAATGCTGTAATTGCTGTGGTTAGTGCTGCAACCATGATTTCACCTGTCAAGTAAGAATGAATCAATATCCTTAAGCTGTTCTTCAACTTTTAGCTTTCACTTCACTGCTTTTGCTTCAAAAAGGGAAAAATTTACAAATAGAATACAAAAGGTTGCAATAAAAATCCAACCAAACAAGGAAAAGAATAATTTGGGTCCTGATAAATGTTTATTTTGCTACACATTTTTTCTCATTATAATAAGAAAACAATTTTCCAATGTGAAGAATGAGACCATTAGAACTGATAGAATTACAGAATTTCCCAATTTCTGACCATAGAAGATCTAAACAACCAAATTCAATTTCACTCCAATTCTGTGGAGCACTTAAGTCAGGACCACCATTTTGCTCTCATTACTGCTTAAATTTCTTTACAGTGACTAAATATATTTATGACATTGGAAAATTACAAAGTTCTTTGAAAAATCAAAAGCAGTACATTAAATCAAATCTGTATATTCTACCCATCCAGTGCAGATCTTAAGTTGCCAAAGTTATTACAGGGGTAGGCATATGTGATTTCATAGATTTCTAAAATGTAACACTATTTCAGCATTCTGGTTTCACCCATTGTGAATTTGCAAAATATAAAATGAAGAAAGCAAAGCAGATGGAGAGCCTTCTACTAAATAGGTCCAAATAGAACAAAAGCACAGGGTGACCACAAACAGTAGAGAGTTCTTAGAGGGTTCCCCCACGCACATGAGTAAGACGTAAGGAATGGCAGGGATGAGTTCTCCCACCACTGAATATATTTTTGCTCCAGCTAGAAGCCTACCGAAATGACTACTGTACCATCCTTCATCACAAAAAGCTAACAACATACTCCTCAGTGGTTAAGTGAGGTGCTCAAGCAAAGAGTAAAAGTGAAAGGCTCAAGGTATAGCATGAAGAGGTCACAGCGATCTGCCTTTTTAATTGATGTCTTTCGCTCAGCTGGGATCCAAATGGGAGGTTTTTTTATTTGAAGCCTTATTTCACTGGACAAGTTCTCCTGAGAGCCCAATATGAAATAAATTATGGCCACAATTTGAGGAGGTTACTGCCATATTTGAGCCCACTGGTCTGATAACGGCTACTGCCAATAAGGTTACATTGACTGGGTAATTTTACAGGCATTTATTGAGAACATTCACTGGCTTCTGTGTGACAGAACAAAAATATTTCAGTTTATTTATTTAGAAAATAAACATCAAGAATATTTGGATACTGAGAGATGTATTTTCCCGGAAAACTGCAAAGTTCAACTAATTTTAAATTGGAGTGATTCTAAGTTAAGATACTGGATACCCCCATCTACCACTGTAAAACATAATAAGAAATTGTTACCACTATTTTTAAAGGTGCCAGTGTTCCTGTCTTTACATTTCTGTATTTATACGTGGTCTTCAGAGGATTTTAAAGGATCTTTTTGCTTTTAATTTATTTTCTGGAACATCTAGTAAAAGTCAGAACAAAGTGAAAAGAAAAACACCAACAAAACAATGCATATAGAACACATATACTTGTAACAGAAACATGACATCCAAATACCTGACCTATTAAGATGACATCAAGATGTCAAAGGCTTTATTACAGGCCAGAGAATGCCTGCTAGTTTCATAAATAGAGATCAGGGAAACAGAAGAAGGCTCTAAATCATATACATTTACTTGTATATTGTAATTTCTGTTTAAAAATGTATTAAAAGTATTTTTTAACCTTTTTATGACAAAACACAAATCACGAATGTCTGAGACCTCTCAGAGGAGAAAGCATACTGTTCTAAAATGCACGCATACAACTTTATGTATCTTTATAAAACAAAAATTAAGAGGATTGATTTTTTTCTAGACATTATCTTCTTACTGCTAACAATGAATTTTATTTACTAATCTAACTTGTAGCAATGAAGATAAGGTTGTGTTTTCAGAAGTTTACATGGCATAAATAGCCTAAGAAGATACTTATATGCTATTGACTGACAGGGCATGGGTTAGATGTACAAGTGAGTGAACAAAAACATCTCCATGAATTTCTTGAAATTTCTGATGACAAGTTATGCATGTAAGTAGAGCCACAGGAGAGCTGAAGAATCTCATCATGTCATAACATGTTAAATAAAGTGCACAGACAGACAGATAGACCTCAGTCCTACAAGCTGCCCTGTGGGAGTAGACCCTTAAAGTCAAGACATAGGAGTCTTCCCATCCAAATCAGGACCTTAAGCCATGCAAATCCCTTGTATTCATGGTGCTTGACACCTGTTTTATACTTTAAAAAGCATTGCTCCTTTGGATCTCCAGTTTTATACCTTACTGACTCTTTTCATACTCAAAGTTTTAAATCCAGACAACCATTATGTAGATGTTAACGTTAAATATTTGAGACAGTGGGATCAAAGCAATTTTGGCCCTTCTTAAAACTAAGCAAATTCTTACTGTTTACAAAATATAAGCTTTGCAGTGTGTGGTGTGAAAATCCAGCTCTATGAAGCTAGGGGTCTGAATGATTTTTTAGTTCTGCTCCTCAAAAAGCGCCAAATGTAACAAGATGCAACAATGCAGTACTAAAAACCAACATACCTAAACCCAATATTTAGCTGAATATGAATGCTTTCTAGAATATATTTATTTCAGAAATCTGTAGATTTCTTTCTCCAAGATTGAAAACAAACAAACAAACAAAACCCCATCGCCTGGCAATGTATAAATTATTACTGTTTTGCATACAGCAGATGGCAGCTATCTGGGGGAATGGAAGATTGTGTGTACAGCTTCATCACAGTGGTACTCATCTAGCAGCTGTTGCTTCTTCACACTTTTCACCAAATTTCAATTCTTTTAGCCAATGAATGAATGATATTAGAAAATGACCATTCAAATTAATAGTCTAACCAGAAGCAAATATAGTCACTGAAAGTAACATGTATGAGGATAGCTAGTGCAATTTTTTTAAAAAGTTACTGATAAATTTAAAATGTTTCCTTGAATATATGTGTACATATAGCTATTTCTCGCACACAAATATACAAACATAAATACGTGTATATTCAACAAACAGCAAACATTTTCTATTTTGGTAACAGCTTGATTATACTCTATGTCATTAACACAAAAGTAATCTGAATAAGTGCTGCAGTTACTCCAGTCACACTTTTTCAGATGCATATTCTCACCAGCATTATCTGACTGAAAAAGGGTAGATTTTTTCCATATGACTATGATGCAGTTTTTTGTTTCAGCTTTTCAGTTCTACTAAGTGAACTTAATAAAAGTAAATTATAAGAAGTAGCCAAATATATCTTACAGAATAGACATTACATTATAATTTCCCATATAGTAATTGACCAATAAATATATTAGTAACTTCAAGCAAACAAAATACTTTGGGACATCCATTTTATTGCTGTTTATTAATACTTGCTTCTGAAGTCACCTAGGGCAAAAGTTCTGAATCAATTCACACACAACAAATTTCTCCAGCAGTGAAAGATGGAAAAAGTGCCACTTCTTGTGAGCTGACAGCAGTTTTTAGAATGACATGGCAGTTAAGACCTACCTCCCTTAGGACAGGGTCAGTGATACTGTCCAGGTTCACAGAGCCTTCATATGTTAGGTAGTGGAAAACATTGAGTGCACGCACTGCTTCTGGTCCTCGTTGCTTGTAGCCAAATATAAGGTCAATCCACTGATGAAGCTGACATGATACAAACTCACTTTCCAGGGCCTGCAAGTGAAATTCAGAGTTAGGAAATGAATTCCATCATGCAATTTCATGCTTAAATTATGTCCTACCTTTTCCTACTAACTAAGGAAACATAATAGGCATCATTACATTGCCTGTTCAGGCTTATTTGATATATTTAAAATCCCTCAAACATTAAAAAACAGAACTAATTATATTGAGAGAAACACTAAAGAGATATTCTTCCCTTTAGCTCTATATCATGCTAATTTTCTTCTCAGCTACTGGGTTTCTCCTAGCTGCAAGGGTTTTAATTATTAATTTTTGTTCTTGTCAAATAAGTTTTGCAATTTGCCAAGAAAAACTGCTGAAAATGGGAAAACAATTTCAAAACTCCAATCTTCCAACTCATTTTCCAACTAGTTCTAATTAGACTTAAATCTGAAATGGAAACGTGAGGATTAAAAGGCTGTATCGGCAAAATGAGGTTCTGAACTCCATGTGTGAATTGTGACTGATTTCTCAAAGGAGAAAAACAATTTTCCACACTCATTTTTGACCTTAGCTGGGTTCACCAGAGAAAACACAGGCTGTGACTAGCTAGTTTAAAAATGAGTTTAAGGATTGCTATTCCCTTGCTCAGCATATGGAAAGTGATTAATTCTAGACAGGAAATAATGATAGTATTACTGCTGAGTCTGATCCAACCTATGTGCCTTTATCAGACACGATTGGCATCCCCGTTAGATATCATTGCCTGAACTGGAGCTTTCGAAAGCTGAAGGCATTATCCAATTTCTCCTTATCCCTTTAGCAGATGACCTGTCTCATGTTTCCCATGAGCTTGTATCTGGATACAGAAATCATTCACTATGAAGACTCATCGTGTATTTAAGATGGCATCATTATAAATACTCGTTCCTTCTTTTCTAATGCTACTTTCAGAGATGAACTGTGATAAACAGCAACTGGTATTAAAACAAAGAGTCATGGTTCATTGACCAAGTGTTTATGCATGTCCTTGTCTAAACTCCATCACAGTCTTGTTTTTGTACATTGTCATCTACTGGGTTTCCTTCGACCAGAACAAATGCAGTTCAGTTCTCAGCTCTGGGAACTAACTTCTGATTAATTTGTTAGAAAAATAAATAAATTACGGAATCACAGAATTGCAGAGTGTGAAAGTGACCTCTGGAAATAACCTGGTCCAACATCTCAGCTCAAGTAGGGCCACTTAGAGCAGGCTGCAGATGGATCTTTTTTTCCTTTCCCTGAGAAATCATAATTCCTACATTGTTTCCAGCACAGTGCCACTACTCAGCACAAATAATTTCCAGGTAGGACAGTTTCATGTCTGCCCCAGGAAAGTTCAAATTTTACAGGGGGATAAATTTTTGGGGACAAAAATTGTTTGCATTTTATTCATTTACAGCAAAAGGAGGCTGCTTCTGAAATAATCATCAGACACTGTAGTATCACGCCACGCACTGCCAACTGGCAGCAGTCCCCTGCTCATCACCCTAACCGCAGGAATAGCCACAGGCAAGGCAAACCACAAGGATCTGGCTCCCCAGGTAACCACGTCATCGTTCCTCAGACATTTTCCCTGTGATGCTCCACGTGGAAGAGGAACTCTCTGTGCTGTGGTGGAAAATTGGATCCTTTTCTGTCAAAACCAGTGACTGTTATTTCTAAGGAAAATCGATGGGAAGGCTCAACCCTACTAGCGGACATGTAGCTCAGTTTTCAAGGGCTTAAGTTCAGCATACCATAAGAAGCCATAAAGAAATGTTGCAGAGTACCATATAAATTTCTGTTGTTTCCTCTTCAAAACTGGAGGCCATTATATGCAAATTGCAAGGAATATTATTTAAATAGCATTAATAATACTTAATACTAAATACTATTAAACTAATTCTATTTGGTCCCAAAGCATGTCTCGCAATAAATAATAGAGACATACCAGATCCTTAATTACATTGTACTGTGTGTGTGCAACAAGATATAGCCTGCAACTTCATCATCCCATATAATCTTTTTCATAGGACTTTTATCTCATTTAGCATACAAGATTTCAGCATGCAAGGATAAAATTCTGTATGCCACAGCAACCATAAATAAAGCATTTCCTAACTTTTAAATGCTTTAATTTTTATCGTTTCTTTGTATGTAATAAAACTTAAAATAGAATTTAAAGTCTTTTGTCTTCCTAGCATCCATCTCTGACCAACTTACAGTGAGGAGCCTAATTGTTCTCTTCTTCCTCTGAACTCTGCATATTTATAAATCTCTTTTTGCATCTGTATCTAATATTTATTTATTAATTAAAAAGTAATTAAGAAGAAAATTGTTAGGTATTTGCTTTGTTATTATATAATTTTATAATTTGTTATTATATATTAT
>NW_010190029.1:0-203 GCF_000695765.1 Mesitornis unicolor
CTGGGCCCGCCGGGCAGTAACCGCCGGCGTCGTGTGGGGTCGGGGCGCCGCGCTTCTTGCGGGCAGCCCGGAGCCTGACAGCTGTCACCGGGGCCGGCGTCCTGCCGAGCCCCGCAAGGGGGTCGCGTCTGAAAGCCGCCCTGCCGGCCAGGTGCAGGACTCGGCGCTGCTGCCCGCGCCCTAGCCCGCGGCGGGGTGTGTCT